>NC_026154.1:15100654-15113293 GCF_000512975.1 Sesamum indicum
AGTATTGGCAAAGGGAAGCAGAGTGCTTGAGGCAACAGCTACAGTATTTGCAGCAAAGCCACAAGTTGGCCTAACTAGAGGAATTAGATTCAATTTCTCTACATTACTGAAAGATCAATTCATTATTGGATGGCCTAACTAGAGAAAAAGGAGAGATGATTGATCATGAGCTAGTTCAAAAGCCAAGAAACATCTAACCATACAAAAATACTTAGATTCAGAAACTTCTATTTAAAACAACGAAAGATGCGTTCAATCAGAAGTATAGCTCATCCTACATTCATAAATCAAACCAGTAAAAGGATACGTACAGAATAAACCACAATCCTCTTCTGTGATAATTGCAGGCAGCTTTTGGGAGAAGAACTTTCTGGATTGAGCATCAAAGACCTCAAAAATCGGGAAAAGCGACTAGAAATGAGCATAAGACTTGAGCTAATCCAGCCACAAAACCAGAAAATGCAATAAAGTTGAGGTAGCACTATTTCAATTCATCCCTATTTGATCGATATAATAGTGAATAAGAAGGCTTTCATACTGTGAAATGACCATCAAATTGACTTTGTAACAGGCTTCAACTGCATTAGAGAGTTGTCAGAAGCACAAAAAACATATTTACCAGTTCTGATCAACTCGTCCCACAGTTGGACTACTGGTTCCAACAGATGGCAACACTTACAGCAGAGTCACAAGATGAATGTGTATTGCATCAGGGCCATCTGTTTGATGAAAGCATACAGTAAACTATAAACTGTCATGAATTGTTCCAAAAACAACTGTGTAAAGTCATGTAATAAATGCTGAAAACTAAAACACAAATGTCTAAGGTTTACCCTATTGGGACAATTGATGTTTGCAGTACTGAATTGACTTAAGCTTGTTCGATAAAGAATAGCATTCCTTGACCAGAGACAAGACCAAAGTTGCAAGTTGTTGGTAAACTCATTTCTACAGGGGAAATAACCAGTTTACCAAATTATTTTGTCGGCTAATATTGTCTTTGCAGTTGGTAGTGTCGTACGAACTTAAGCTACAAAACATCAAACTGTAGCAGCATCACCAAGACAAGCCCATCTTAATATTAGGTTCGGAATGCAA
The DNA here is from genome assembly GCF_000512975.1 of Sesamum indicum. Classification (NCBI taxonomy): domain Eukaryota; kingdom Viridiplantae; phylum Streptophyta; class Magnoliopsida; order Lamiales; family Pedaliaceae; genus Sesamum; species Sesamum indicum. Next base: position 15,101,753 of record NC_026154.1, read on the forward strand.
GTAAAAAATCACTGGTGGATCACTAGTAATGAAGAGGTCCAAAACCAGACAATTTCTTCGTGAAATATTGGACCAAGCTTGTTACTCATCAGAATATGCCTATATTACACCTATTACAAGCAAACAGAAAGAAAACTATCAGCATGTTCAACAGGTAAATTGGCAGTCTACACAGATAGAATATGAGCTCTACAGTTGCCACGACAACCGTTGGCTTCCATGAAAGAGTTCACTTCAATTATTTTCTCACATTCTGCATGTGTATATGATGTGTGAAAATTGGAATCCTTAGAAGTCAAGGACTCAAAATTTTCAGGGGCTCTTAAATGCAAAAGCACTAACTTATAAAAATACATTGCTCCGGATTGGCAAGAACAATCTATAGGGGATGTCTACTCATGCAAGCAATTCAGTCAAGTCAAGCATGCCACCATGAATGCTATCATGGTCAAGGAAAATTAGCTATGAAAAGAAATAGTTAGGAAAACTGGCCTACCTAGTAAGCTTTCGGAGCCGGTTTCAATTTTGAAGACTTCTGGTTCAGGAAAGGCACATAAGTGAATGTTGTCTTCAGTGTGCGATTGAACCTACACTACGTAGGTACCTTTGCAGGTGAGGCGTCGGTCAGTTCTAGAATTGATGGCAGCAATAGGTTCCAGCAATTCTGGAGACGAGTTAAGTCTACTGAAAAGGGGTTAGACTTCAGTGTGGATAATACTTCAGGAACAACTTAAGATCAGTTAGGATAGTGAAAACTTTCTATCACCTTCGAAGGAGATGCCTAAAACATGCAAACACAACGCAACTTGGCGTTAAGATATAGACCCAATTTATATCTAACAGCCTTATTCATCACAGATTGTACCGAAATACTAATTTCACCAGCAGACCATCACACATGAAAAGATGTATGCAAAATCAGAAAATGCATTTGTTTTGTTGGTGGCCTGTATGCCACGATCAAATAAATGATGATAATGAGAGGTAGAACTCAATTGACAGAGACATACACAATTGCAAGGAATAAGTTCGTGGCGATTGAAAACAATGAGTAATGATAACAGATTGATAATGAATTCATGATGAGAACTTTCAAGTGAAGATTAACATGAATCAAACCAAGAATTCCAATCAAAATGTCCAGTTTTGTAGTTTCCCACCTGATACATAGTGCGAACAGCGAACCGTGAACATCTTCAAGAATTTCAAATTCCTTCCTAATCCTGTCAGGATTGGCAATAAAGGAGGACGCAGATTAAAACCCTGAAACGCATATACAAATTTCAAAGAACAAAACTACGATCGCGGTAATAATTCTATCATCACATAAACAATAATAAGGCTTTCCAAGAAAATGCAAGAAACCATATTGTTCTTGCCTTTCCAAGATCTAGTACAGAGAAGGAGATTGCAGTGCGCCTACGTAAAAACACATACTCCAAGAAGCATCAACATATATAATAACCAACAAGAACACAAAAAAATTTCACCGAAACAAGATCATAAAACCCCAATTGAGGCCATCAAAACAGTAAAAGAAAAGGACAATACGATAATGAAGTAGCCGATGAAAACATCACTAGCATCTTTGCCGTCAAAGTCGTAAAGAAGAAGGACCCAAACAGAAAAGATGAAGAAGTAAACAAGAATCAACCCCTCTTCTTCAAGATCGTAGAACTACCCGCCCCATCAAGAAAGATATATAGAAATTACCACAAAATTCTTCAACTTATATACACACACTTTTTGAATTTTAGTTACCGTTGGCATCACAACGAATACCAATTACACACGTGTCTTTTTGTTTGCACTGGTCCTTCCAAGCTGTACTTGAGTGATTATAACAAATATTTTTTTAATTTTTAATATATTATAAATAAAATAAATCATTTTTCAAATATAAAAACAATAAAAAAATAAATAAATTATTTTAATTTATTCTCCACACAATTAAAGAATTATTGTTGTGATGTTAAAAAAGACATGAGATCACTTTTGTAAAACAAAAATATAATTACAATTAATTTTTAAAATTATCTAATTAAGGGTATGATTTCATATTAAAAAATTGTATGGCGGTGTCATTAGTCATCATTCAGTGAGTGCACATGATCTTTCTTTTTTATATTAGTCGCACGTTGTCCCTGCATTCGTATAATAAATATTTTTTTTATATTTTAAAATATATCTATAAATAAGAAAAATATATATAAACCAGCAAATCACTTTTTTTTTTAAAATAAAATTAAAAAAGCAAAAGAAAACCAACTAAAAGTGTTATTGAAACAATTAAAGAATTGACATAGTGGTGTTAAAATGATATGGAGTTAATTTTGTTAAAAAAAAAAGAGTAAATGCAATTAATTTTTAAAAGGATCTAATTAGGGTTATATTTGTCTTCTCTAAAATTAGTGCGACTATGTCGTTTGCTGCCATTTATGAATGTAAAGGGACTTTCTTTATTATATTAGTATAGTTTAGTATAGAAAAATATATTTACAATTTTTTTTTAAATTATATAATTAGAAGTATAATTTTCATGTTTAAAATTTGGCGCAAGGTGTCATTAAACACCAGTTGTGAGTGTAGAAAGCTTTTTTTTATATATTAGTCAATCTGACACGCTATTTCTACGTGTATATAATGAATAAAATTTTATATTTTAAAATATATTATAAATAATAGTAAAATATAAAAATTAATACATTAGATTAAAAAAAAAGAACAAAAGAAAAGAAAATTAATTTATCAATTAATATAAAAATTGACAAGTCCAATTAATTAGTTATTTTATCTATTCAAAAATATTTTGACTTCACAAAAAATTTATGCGATGATTCAAAATTAATCGACTTTTGTGGGTGTAAAAAGTCTTTTAGTTTTATATTAGAATGATTAATAAAGCCCAAGTGGAGTTTTTAGTGCTCCAGGTGATGGTTATTCTACGCTCCTATGGCATTAATTTTCTACATAATAAATGTAAACAATATTTTCCAATAACAAAGGTAAAAATATGTTTAAAGATTTAAATATATATATATAATGCGTACTGGATTTTAATAGCAGACAATGGTAAAAAAAATTTTACGAGAATCTAAAGATTATCGGATAACTAATCCTACAAAATAAATGTTAGCACTTTGTTGCTTAATCAATAACGTTGTTACTGAAAAAATAAATAAAAAACTATAATAAAAAAAATGTGAGAAAGTGAAGAAAATCGTGTAAAATGCCAAAAGTATGTGTGAAAATAGCTTTGAAAACTAGGAAAAATGAGAGTTTAAGTGTGTGAGCTTTACCATAATGGTTGCGTCATTGTCAATTTATAAGTGTGTAAGTGTTTGCAGAACAAGCTTTGAGGGTTAGCTGGGGCAAATCCGATGTTGTTAGATAGTTGCGTATGTTAGCTTTGTACCCAAAAAAAGATTTAGACTTATTGAAATGAAGATATGACCGTTCGATCAATTATTTCTTAATCTGTTTGAATATATAGAGATGCAGTTGCTTGCTGACTAAAAAGTCAATTCCAACCTGGGCTTTTGAAATTATCTGGAGATGTTTCGCTATGACGCTTAACGTATCAGCCACTTGTATGACGTGGTCGCTCTGGTATATGATGTTAGACTTGTTGAATTAGGCTTTTTTTTAGCCTGTCAAATTAGTAGATATATTATAATTCAAATGTAATAACACAACTAACGAATGATTGATGGACACGATTTCGAATTTTGAATTTACCAACTTACCTAAGCATTTTGAATTTTTTCCAAAATAAGTTTGACCTTTAAACACTTTCTAACTGAGTTAAACAACAATGCCAATATAACCTCTAATAACAATTAAATTACAGAAAACAATAAATTGTAATAAACTCCTACAAAAATAAAACAAATATCCATATATTTAGTGAGATTCTATTTCACAATGTCGTACTTATTTTGAAGTTTGAGTCTTAATTATTAAATTAAAACCTCATTTGTCAAAATCCCCAACTTTTAGGGCTACTGTAAAATTTCAACACTCCTATGAGAATTATTGTTTGACGGAAAGTACAAATTTTTTATGATTATTTCGCTCACCCAATACAAAATGTCAACTCATTTACCACAACGATATGGTATTTTTGTTTATTAAAGTAATACTTTAATATGATTAATATATTAAATTAATTTATATATAAATATAATTAAAAATAATAATAAACTAAAATCATTCAAAAATCGTGAAATAAATATCTACATATTCAATGAAATTCAAATTTATAACTGTATACTTATTCATAAAATTTTAATCTTAACATTATTCGAATAAATGAGATAAATATTCATACTTGTCGTGGAACTCAGCCTAAACATCTTATCGCAACATGAATTCCGTCAAAATCTCGTGTAATCTCATTTCAAATTTTTACTTTAAAATACAGATTATTATAATCCACTAGAAGGGCCTTCGAGGCGAAGCAGAAGCTTCATGGAAACCCACTATCTTCAACATGTTGAATATATATTTCTACCCACTGATCAAACCCAAAAAAAAAGAAACAAAAACAAGAAAAAAGTATTTTTCTATCATAATTAGTTAATGAATGGTTTGGCTGACCTCCCCTCGATCTCTCCGCGTTGATCTTCTTCGTGTTTTTGAACTATTTTTTGCAAGTAAACAAGAACAGGGCAGTTCTTGATTTTTCTTCAGCTGTTTGTATTTGGAAGGGAGTGAAGACATTTTGAGAATCGAAATTGGTATTTTCCTGCTCCTTATTCGTGTTTTTCAGGTGGGTTTTGCTTCTTCGCTCTGGGCTGTTTTCTGCCTTCTGAATTTCCAAGGGATTCCTGTAAAAAGGTGAAGCCTTTGCTTTTCTTGATTGTTGTTAGTGAGATTAATTGAAAGTTGAAATGGGTTTTTGAGGTTGAATAGAACAGTTGTTGTGATTTTCTATGTTGTTGTTGTGAATAGTTGGATTGGTTGATGAATTTGTAGTTTAGGAAATTAATGGAGGTTAATCATGTAGAAGGGGAAGGGGAGGATTTGGAGAGAGAACCATTAGCACCAAGAAATTTTAGGGAGAACCATTTTCACCAATCAAGATATCCTGGTGCTGTGAGGAAAAAGGCCTATATATTTGATGGAGATGGTAATTACTATAATAAGGAATTGTGGAGCTTCCAAAGGGGAATCAGAGGCTGTCACAGTCTGCACAGTACCTCATTGATGTTCTCTGCCCGCCGCTGAAGCTCCAGGATATCTTATCGCTCATTAGCAATGGTCCCTTTTGTGGGCACGTAGACGGTGCTCTTGTATTCAGAGTTAATTCACCTGGCCCTGCTTCTAGCAAATTTACATTTAGAATTGCAGCTAGGATTACTGAGAATTCAGTTATCACTGTGTCGTTAGGCCGTGTCCCGAGATTGGGCTTCTCACCCGCGAATGAGTCTCTACTGTCGGAGATTCCAGTTGTGGAGAGTCCTAGTTATGGGAGTAGTGAGAGGAAGGATAAGGGTGGCATTGTGATTAGGGAACATGTTCTGGATTTTCTCTTGACAATGAATCATTCAGAGGAAGCTGATAATCCTGTGCCTAGATCCGTTTCAAATCTTGTTGTTCACATAATTGATACACATGTGGATCACCTTCAAGATGTTCTGACCAAGCTAGAGATTGAGCTGGATGCGGTCGAGTTTGAGCTGGATAGAGGTATGTTCTTCTGGTTGCAATAGGGTGAACTGATCCATCATTACTTCCACTCTTGGCATATTGTCATTTTGAGGTATTCTATGAAGTCTGCAAATCATTGCTTGTTTCATCTTTCCCAGCTATGAAAATTGTAGATTTTCACTAGATTGCGCACATTTGAATGGTCATTCTCGCTGCCTGGAATTCTTGATTTTGAATGATTCCAACTTACAAATTCATAATTTGAGAAAGAAAGCGACTCTTTTTACATGTTGTGCATCCTGCTTAGAAGCTACTAGTTCCTGTAAGATTCGTTTCTAGCTTATAGATGTTTGATCATTTTCTTAAAACTAAGTGCTTAAAGTGATTAGATAAAGCAAGAAGCCTATAATTTGAGTGGAAAAAATTGTTTTCTGATCTGTGATTTGGGACTGATTTAATTGCTTCGCGTTCGAACATTTGTTTTCTGCATTATGGTGCATAATCACTTATCTGGTTGCAGGTGGTTTTGCGTTAAAGAAACAGATGTTAGATGACAGAAAATTCCCAAAAATGCATCTTGACCTGCAGCGCCTATTGCAGGTTATTAATTTTTCTGAGCCACGATCTGAATTTCGCACAGATATGCTTCTGCAGCACTCTCATTTTCTAAGAATAGGCCAACCTGTCTTCCATGTGAATTTCAAAGTTCAAATTGGTATAAATCTACCTCAAATCTTAAACGTCATAAGAAATTCGACCCGAGCTCAAACATCTTATTCTTTACCTAAGCAAAATGAGGAGGACCAGCTACAGCTTCTTAATGACATTACGGGTTCTTATATTGTCATCAAGGGTTTCTGTTTCTCAAGATACGGACAAGATAGTTTTGATACCTAGATCTTCTCTCCCACAAAATTGCTCGATACCCATTCAACGACTCTTACATTGATTATTCAATCTATATTTACGCTTCGTTCTGATCTAACTTGTGTACCATTTTACGGAACTACAGGTGATTGCTCACGGTGAGCAAGTATTCCCTAGAGTTAAGGAAAAGTGTTCATCAAAAGACTGGTTCCCAACCGAAGACATTAACGCCTTAGAAGAGTTAATCGGCCGGATAAGGAGGCTAAAGGAGAACGTTGGATTTATAGCTAATCGTGTCACAGCAATACAGGCTGGCCTAGATAGCTGGCAATCCGAGCAAATAAATCGAAAACTATACTATCTCTCTTTCCTCTCCATCATATTTCTGCCTCTGTCAATAGTCACTGGAGGTCAGTTTCTCAAAATCACTTCAAACCTGTTTGTTTTCATCTACGAGTTCAAAACTTTAAGTATTTCTTGGTATCACGTCGACAGTGTTTGGGATGAATGTCGGAGGAGTTCCATGGACCGAACAACGAGACCCCAGGTTGAAGGACGGATTTCGGAATGTAATGTTTCTCTGTGCAGCAATGCTAGTCGTTATTCTCCTCTGCTTCCTTTTCCCATTTTTGTATAGTCGCATAACGGCTTGGAGAAGAAGGCGGGTATTGAGAAGAAGTTGGTCGCTCAACCGGAAATCATTCGTTAGGCGAGCTGGGGTGGATGGAGAAAGAACAGAGAGGGGAGGATACCTTCGTATTTAGGCCCCCGGTACGTCTACCCAATCAAAACATCTATTTGTCGTCCAAGAAACTTCATCTAGCCTTGTTTCTTTGGGCAAATTTGTGTGGTATTTGTTGGATTTCCACTTTTTCTTGCTAACTTCAAGTTCACATCAATTCTTGCTTCCTAAGTTATTTCCGAAAACTTGATTGATTTGGTTGTATAGATCACTTAGACAGTGATAGTAGTTCTAACATGTTTCTGTTGATGACAGATATAAGCCTGGATGTCTGAAATTTTAAAATGTAATATGCCTGTTCATCAGAGTTCCAATATTTATCGTGAGATGATATATAGAAATAATTTAGAAGTCCATTTTTCAATTGGTAGATCAAAGTGTTGCTATATTTTCTACAATTATGGGCTCGGGCCTATCATACTAAATAACTTTTCATAGATTCAACAATTATGTTTGGCCCCACGATTGAGCAGCTCGAATTTGCGTTTCAAATGTAAATGATTTTTTTTTTTTTTGGTCGTTTGGCTCTGTTTTCGATAACCACTTTTTCTTTGGAATTAAATTCAATCAAAATTATGATTTTAATTTTGTGGTAATTGTTTTTCATTTAATTACTTAATACGTCTCGTTAAATATTTTTTTTAACTAAAGATTAGATTATTTTTTAAAATTTTCAGCAATTTACATCTAACTAATTAATTATAAAATTATGACTTTTAATATTTACAGCACTTTATAGACTAAGTTTATTGAGATGAAAACTTTTATTTAACTATATTATTGTATGTGAAATAAAATTAAAGGTTAAATATACTTTGTGCCTTAAATTATGTATTTTGTCTCATTTACACTTCTAAAGTATGAAAAGTTATAAAAACACCTCTCACAAAATAATTTGGTATTGATAAGATAAAAATTCCCTTCTCACTTACTCTTATACTTCGTTCTTCTGATTTGTAAAATATGTTTTTAGTGATTTAAAATTTTATTCACATTTTATTTTGAAAATAACATTTATAATTTATATTTTTTTTATAAATTATGGAACATAAAATATATTTATTTATGAGCTAAATATATGCAAATATATATTACAAAGTAAATAAATTATGTTAAAAAGTAAATGTAAATATGTGTTGATACATTGCATATAATATTATAGAAAAATATGTTAGGCCTATTAATAGGTGAACAATACTTAGATTCAGACCCATTTTGATAGTTATTACCCAAACGGCCAGACCCGTATCTAATATTTTTATATTAGATCCAAACTTGATCACATACCCATTAAAATATTTTTTTGGGTATGAGCATAGCCTATACTCTAAAATACTCGTGATTATAAATATCGATATTGAGTAAAATTTTAATACGCAAAAAAATTGTACTTTTATTTGTTAATTTGAAATTATTGAATTTGTAAACTTTTGCTAAATCAACATATTCATATAATCAAATCTAAAATAAAGTAATTGATAACTTCAATTATAAAGTAATTGATAACTTTAAGGATGCAACATGTATTTATTCCTGTGTAAAATGTGTTTGTCAAAGAAGGAGAATATAATTACAATGATGTGATATGTTTTTCTTAAAAATTAGTAAAGTGTGTTGGAAATAATTTTTTCGGATCAAAAACATATCTTCAAGATCAAAATACACATTTAATTCAATAAGATAGCATGAGATGGGATAAATTCTAGAAGCAAACATAACCATTATTTCGAGATTGGCAAAATTTCACTTCTCATTATATAATCATAGGGTTGTTGCAGTTTTGGTCTTTTATCTTTTTAAAAAACACATTTAATTCTATAAGTTTGATACTTTTAATACGTTTAATCCTGTAACTATATAGTCATTAATTTTAGTCCCGTAAGTATTTCAATAAAACACATTTAATTTTGTATGTGTAACTAGTGTAACACTTTGAATCCTTTACATAAAAATTCATCCAATACTTGTATAAATATATAACATATGTCAGATATAATAAATATAGCTTTCAATTAAAAATATTGTATTGTGAAATTTTCCAAAGTTGAGATAAAACTAATTGCCACATTCTAGGATAATATATTATAATATCTCATGCATTTTTGTGCAGAAAATTTCCAATTTTTGTTGTTAAGCCTCCAATCAATGACAAAATAAAAAATCAAGAACCTAACAAGATAGATAAGAGTATTTTAATTAGGGTGAATCTTCATTCAAATGTTTATATTATGGATAAGGCCCCCAGTCCTACCACAAAGCTTCAATTTCTGTCTCTTCTATTATTTATTTATTATCATCAACAAAACAGCAACCGAAACAGCCGAAAATTCCACTGGCCCCTGCGGAAAGAAGAAACCAATAATTACAAAAATGGAGACCACTCCAACCAAAAGATTTTGCTAAATCAATGGTGGGACCATTCATTTCCACGCTTGCCTGTGGAAATTCCAGCCGCTTTCTTCTTCTTCTTCTTTTCACTTTCATAGATATACATACATTGAATTTTACATGAATTAAGTCCAAAAATACTGAATCGGTATTAATTCAATTTGATAATTAATATGAATAGATTTTAAAATATAAAATTATGATCTCCTCATTTTTCTCAAAAGAGTTTATAAACTCGTATTATGAAAAAATACTTAATACTCTACAATATCTTATTATATTTTTACATTTCTTATAAAATATTCAAAATAATTTATAAGCTCACTCAATCACCAACATCGTTTGGTATTTTCATGCTTGCATTCCAGAAAGGAAAAAGAACCCATTTAAGAAAAAAAAAATCAACTTTGATTTTTTTTCTTTGTACGGTATTTTGGTTTTATTTTTTTAACTATTTAAAATAATTTTGCCCTAACTATTCCCATGTACGCCATTATTTTTTTTAACCTTTGCAAAGTTTTGGCAATCCAAACTATCCAACTGCTGAGTTTTCTAGTTGCAGATATTCCACTCCAATGAACTTAAGTCCTGTTTGAAATTAATTTACCTCCTTTTGTCGTTTTGGTTCTTTTTACTGACTTTTTTGTAATCAATCAACCAAGGACAAGCCCCCGTCAATCTTGTATTGGAGTATTATATTTTTGGGTGTGTTTTGATGAAATAATTGAAGTTAGGTGCTATAAGATAAGACAGTGACATCCTGCAGCAATCAATACTAGAGTCTGCTAGAACATGATTGTGTGTACTATTCTCCTAAACATATTTTTTCATTACTCCTCCAAATTAGTCAAAATTCAACTAAATTTATTATAAAAAAAGAAAAACAAAACCCATTCTCTAAAATTCAAGTAAACGAGCAAGGAATTAAAAATATGTGTATGATTGCAAAAATCCCAAGTCCTAACATGTGATGGAAGTAGGCATATCAACGATGAACTTATTCAATTTTCGCTTCAATGTACAAAAACACAGGTAATTTGCAAAAAAGACGCAGTGTTCCATATGGAACACTCGATTTATTTTGCACAGTAACCGAAATTTCATAGGATATGATAAAACTTAACAGCATAATTAATTACCCGTAATCACACAGAAGCTTGTGTAGCCCTCGCAACAACTTTAGCCCCTGCTTCCGCATTCAATGCTCCAGTCGGCCTCATATCGGCAGTCACAGCGGCTGCCATGGCTTGATATTGAGCTGCTTGAACTGGAGCTGGCGCACCCATTACACCCCCTGGTGCAGAGTAGATCACCTGCCTCCCCGCACCGCCCTCGTACGCCATCTGTGCGTACCCAGCTTCTGTTACTACAATCCCACCACCGGCAGTAGTAGCCGGTCTCATCATACCGAAACCCTCCGGGTATCCAGTCACCTTCTGCGGCGGCAAATTTGGGGCTGAAGCGGAAGGCATGGCCCCTTGCGGAATCATGTTGTACATCTGCTGGTGGTCTCGGTATACCTCGGACGGCATCCTCTGAACTGTGTAGTAGCCCTGAGTTGGTGCCCCGGTCACTGGTCTCACCATCTGTGGGTGGTATGGACTAGCCGCAGCCGGAATCATGTAAACTGGCTGTTCGTTATTGACGGTGCTCGCCGGGAAAGCTCCGGCGGAAACCTGCTTGTCTGTCCAGTAGGGAACGCCGCCGCCGCCGTGAACGGCAACCTGAGGGATCTTCTCAGATACCTTGTAAGCTTCGCCGCTGTTAAATCCTCCGGAGAGATTGTCGTCGCTTTTCCTTCGGTAAATTCCTTGTTGCTCCTCAATTCTCAGCCTCTGCAAATCCTGAATGTGCTTTTGGATCGGATCCGACCCTAGCAACCTTTCATCCAG
>NC_026154.1:15113447-15135408 GCF_000512975.1 Sesamum indicum
TCTGCCCACCGTCGGCTGATGCGGAGGAGGCACCCCCGCCATGGCATTTGCTTTCTCCAATCCAAACAAAAAATCTACGTTATTCGCAGGAGGCTGCAACTCCGGCGCCGCAGCAGGGGACGCCGATTGCTGCGGCGCAGAATTTAACGCCTCAACAAACCTCTCCTTCTCCGTCTTGGCATCATCTGAACCGAAGCTCCGGGCAGATGAATTTGAGCTCGGGTTCAGGCTCGGGAAAATGAAAATCCTCAGCCTGGCGGGCTTAGGCGAAACCCTATACAAGCGATCATACTCGTGCATCATGTGCTCTAAATCGTCATCATTCGTCACCGAAATCAGAGCGTCCAGATCCTCACCGGGCAACTGATATTTAAACGAGATAGAGTCGGTATCACAGAGAGCAATCAGCTTGGCGAGCAGAGAACTGAATTTGATGTTACGATCAACAGCAAGGATCTTGGTCTCGCCTCCTATGTACGATAACTGGTTATCATGCGGCCTAGGGTGGATTTTGCCACCGTAACTGCACATGAACTTGACTTTGTAGTTCGGTGGCGGCTGATTGCTCTGCGGATCCTCCCATGGCGGAGGGTTTTCGAACTCAATTTCGCGTGAGCGCGGCGATGACTGGCCGGATTCCGGGTAGGAGGAATTATAGGAGTAGTTCTCCATGAGAGAGAGAGAGAGAGAGAGAGAGAGAGAGATTGTGTGGGAAAGGGTTTGCACTTTGCAAGGATTCAGCGAGAAAGTTGCTTCTGTTAATCAGTCCATCTGGAGAATTTGCTCGTTTTGGAAGTTTAATAACTACACCCCGGACTGGAGTGACCGTCTTCTATAACCGTTGATATTGATGACGTGGACAGTAATAGGACGGGTTGTGAGGAAAATGAAGAAAGCAGATGGGTGAGAATAGGGATGAGTTGGGTGTTAGCTGGAGATTATATTGAGAAGAAAGAGAGAGCGAAATGTTGACTAGGATTGAACTAATAATAATTAATTTAAATAATAAACAACTTAAGGGGGTGTTTGGCTTAGCAGGTAAATTTTGTGAAAGTGGCAAGTGCCGGTAGGGGCTAGTGGGGGGTGTTGGGCCGCGCATGAATTCAATTTGTCATCGAAAATTGTAATTCAAATTTAGGTTGGATTAAATTTGAATTAATTAGATAATAAATATATATATTCATTATATAATTAGGATATATTTAAGAATAATTGATCAATCATATAATAATTATATTATATTTTTATTTTATAATTAATTTGATTCAATTAAATTTGATTTAAATTGTTGATCACGGAGGATTCCACTTGCTACCCTTGATTTACATTTGTGTCCTCATTATATATAACTTTTCATGCTATAGATGAAGAAGGCGTTTGGCTATGTTTACAAGCTTTTTAAACCATCTACAAGCTGTTATGAGAACTTATAAAATAAAATAAGATAAAGACTTTATAACATCTAAAAGTAAAATGTTAGGACTTATAAGTTGCTCCAGAAAAGTAACTAGTTTTTAATTTATTTCAAATTTTTTTTTTTGTGTAACTAACAACAGTTCGACATTAAACTTCACAACTTTAATATATCGAAACACTTTAATAAAATATATGAAGTTATAAGATATTCTACAAAAACTTAGTCAACATACCCTTTAAGGTGCACAGTGGGTCGAGTCAGTCCAAAATCGATACAGATCAGTCCAATCCAAAACCGACCCACTATTGTTTAAAGGATTGTCATTTATTAAAATAGATACGACAATATTTATTGAAGTTGTGGGGAACGGCACTATAAAATTTTAAAAAAAGAACCACGATAAATTAATTTAAAATAATTCTATATTAAAAGAATTTGAAAAACATGGATACTCAATGAAACGAAGCTCATAACGCAGTTAAAACCCTGGTGGAATTATGCTTGTGGGGAAATGTAAAGAATGAGTAGAACAAAAGGGAGAAAAAGGGTTGTCGGTTTGCTCAACTGTTAATTACCTGTAATTACCAGAACACAACCAGATCCCTTCTTTGCACCATTTCCAACATTCCAAGTCAGCGTCCTTTGACCTCCTTAAAATTCAAGGCAAAAGCGTCATTTGTTTTATGCTATAAGAAAGCATAACGCTTTTATTTTATTTTGCAAGTAAATGAATAGCAATTTCCGCGCAATTTTGGCCCTAGATTCTTTACAGATTAACTGTATAATAAACTAGAGTTGTGTATTAGTTTAAACGCTTGACCACATGGGGTTTTCCTACGTAGATAGATGCACATGTGGAGAAAATGGGTTCCCTACGTAATTATTTAATCTATATTACAACTAATTCTTTTAAAATTAATATAATTATAAATATCTTTTTGTTATTTGAATAATTATCAATATCTTCTAATTTTAATAGTTATTCAATAAATTAGCTCAATCTGTATTTTTGGTGAACTGATATGGATTCTGAATTATAATTTGTTCAGTTTTTAAATTTTCTAACTAAAATTTATTGACTATAAGTGGATAGGTTTTTTACAATTCAAATTTTTTCATCCACTTTGTTCGATTTTTTAATTTTTTAAAATTATTTAAAAAAATACAATAAAGGCAAAGTTGATACTTTCAAACCTCATCCAAGGGTTACATAATTTCATGAAATATTAGGGGGTATTTATAATTTTTCAAACTAATGAGGAGGTATTCATAATTATATCAAATATCGTAAAAGCTAATTGTAATTTATATAGAATTATTACTATATTTATTTGATTAAATAAAAATATTTTATTTTATATAGAATTATTACTATATTTATTTGATTAAATAAAAATAAAATAATTAATTAATCAAAACTAGTGAAAATGCATTAATTTTAAATGTGTGACAAAATTAATTAATCAACAAAGATAGATGTTTGTAGGGAATAAAGCAGATTGAGGGTATTTTAGAAAATTCATATCTTTCAAACTGCGGTGGTTACTCCAAAAGGCTCGTTCTCAATAAATAATAGGGATAATTACATCTACATCTCCTAACTTATAATTTATTTACACAACCCACTCATATTTTTTAAGAAACTATATATGCAGTAATTAGAAATGACAACGCCATTTCACAAATAATCCCTACTTTTAAAACAATTATACATATACCCCAAGAAACATCAATATTATTACACAAATTATCCATACTTTTTAGCTATCAGAGTTTTATTTATGTAATTATGCAAAGACATGAGTCGTTTGTATAAATAGACCATAAATCAGGATAATAGATATAATTACTCTAAATAATATAGGATCCTTACTATTAAGCATATCTACCCTTCTTGTACTTTACTCAAATATATCTCACAGGTCTATAAATGCAATTTCATTTAAAACCTAGCAACTACCAAGTACCACCATCTAATTTCTATTAGTTTTTTTTTTTCATAAATTTTGGTCCTAACTGTCTATAACTATAGGACAAAAAATAAGATATATTACAGTGTGCAGGGAACGAAAATTGTCAATTAAGACTAAATTTGTCAAAATATGAGATATTCAGAACTACATTCGTAAAAACAAATAACTAAATATGTAAATAGAGTAAGTTACAAGACCAAAAGTGCTAACAACCTAAAGTTATAGGACCAAAAGTACAATATTACTTTTATCTATTTTTCTGATTATACTGATTTGAGCATCATTTTCTCTTTTTTTTTTTTTTTTTTGATAAGTTCAAATTTGTTGGACACCCATTTAAGTAATCGTGGGTTGAAGTTTTTGCGTGTGATTGGATAATTTGTAAGCACTTATTTAAGGTTGTTTCAGATGCGCGATGTAAGTGATTCGAACATAAAGTCACACTATTTTTTTTTTATCTATACTAATATAAAAAGAAAATACACATTTCACTTACAAATGATAGTTTATTATATTATTGTACTAGTTTTTTATTGTGTCGATAATACCTTTATGTTGGTTTTCCTTTCTTTCTCTTTCTTTTATGAATTAATGTATTGGTTTATATATTTTAAATCATGAAATATTATTTATTATAGAGATAATTACATCTACCTCCCTGACTTATGGTCAGTCTACACGAACAACTCATGTCTTTTTAAAATATATATGTCTCCAGAAATATTGATAATATTATACAAACTATTCCTATTTTTTCATTGTAAAGAGTGGTTTTTATAATTACACAAAAAATATGAATAATTTGTATAAATAAATTATAAATACAAAAATATAAATGTAATTATTCCATTATTATATAAATATAAAAAGAACTTGGTATGATAATTCTGCCGACACCCGACTTCAAGACGTGGATGAATTAATTACACGCTTTTACTTCTGCATGCATTGTCATCATTTGGTACATTTCCTCAAAGGGAAGGAAGGATGAAATAATAATTAAAGTAAAATGTGATTGTTTTATTATACGTATATTTATTGAAATATATTGAATTAATATTACAATTCAGTACAAAATATAATTTTATTAACTAATTTAAATATATTTTTATTTCACCACAAAAATATATATAAAATTAAAAATACATATTTTCCGCTAAAAATGGAAAATGATGGTAGTTATTTCATAAGTTACAATGTTTAAGTATTTAAATTTGGAAAAATTACATGGACACCTCATGAGTTTAGGCTTAATTACATAAACACTCTTTTTATTTTATAAAATTACAGGTACACCCCTGAGGGGTGTTAGTACAATATTTTTTAGATATACTAGATATAATTTTTTAAATTATAAGAAAATTATATATAATTACATCAAACTTCAAAAGAGAATCGTATAATTATTCCTATTTTATATTTTGATCAAATTGATTTCGGCCGATTCTACGAAATTGGAAATGATTAGAATTTATTACAATACTAGTCAGTACACCCGTCAATGTTCAGGAGAATTATAAATAAATAAATTTATGAATCATTTCATTTAAATTATAAAAGATCAAAAAAATTATGAATAATATAAAATTTTTAAAATTAAAATAATTAATAAGTATAAAAAATAAGAAAAATTAAAAAAATATAGATAATATAACTGTTTTACTAACTAAATTTGTCTAAAAAATGAGTGAATCTTTTAGACACTGATATCCATTATACAGATGCCTAATACTTTTTTAAAGTATTGTTAGATATCAAAATAAAATTGGGATTAGATTACAAACTAATTTATTCGAAAGAATTCCAAAAAAAATAAAGAATCATACACTTATGTAAATTTAAATAATTATATTAATACGTGGCAAAATAAAATACTCTCTATAGTTTATTTGTTTTGTTTTATTAGAGATATATTTTTAAGAAAGAGAAGAAAAAAGTGCATATGATTGAATTTTATCATATATTCATAATATATTTATATAAAAATAATGAATTAGATACTTTTAATAGAAATTAAATTTATAATTTAATTATGGATAAATTACAACATGCATTTTTAGGTAGGTAATATTTATAAATATTTCTCGTATAAATATTTTTTAAAATTAATGATCGTCTAACAAATAAGTGTCGTAGTAACATAATATAAAAAATATTTATTAGAGCGTCACCTTCATAATTTTTAAGTAACAAGGGATTTTATAAGTATAATAAATTTCAAGAAAGTCTGTTCTAATTTATTTTAAAATTAATAATTTAATTGTTAGTATTTCATGCAGCCAACAAAGAAATAGGAAAGACCCGAATTTCTTTATTATAATGGGCAATGGGCTCTTACATCCTGAAAATCTTACCGTTTGCGCATCTTCTCCAACACTCGTTATCAATCCTAGATTTCTCTCTGCCCCAACTGAAACCCGTTTCTCTCACACTTCAATCTCCAAAGCCGCTTCATACAGCAGCGGTTGGGGAAGTGGGGTTCGCGGGTTGTCGATAAAACAGAGCAGGCGAAGCTTCAGAAGTCGGGTTGTGGCCATGGCGGCGACTGGGCCGCTGCAGAAGTCCAAGGAGGATTGGCGAGCAATTCTTTCGCCGGAGCAGTTCTGGATTCTGAGACAGAAGGGCACTGAGTAAGTTCGGTTTCTTGCGGAGCTTCGTTGTTAATCTTTCGAAATGTCTTTAAATTCACTCGTTATTTGGATTACTGCAACTTGAGGGGTTTTAGTCTGTTGGTTGCTGGGAATTCGTTTGGGCTTGATTAATGCTAATTAAAGCCCTAGTTGATTTCGTTGTTCTTATATATATATATATATATATATATATATATTTGTCGTCTGAACAACTCTAGAAGAAATAGGCGAGAAATTTTGCTGGTTGGATTTCTTATCTGTGTCACAAGAACTTGCATGAAAAAATTAGTGGGATGGTGTTGCTTAACAGTTTCCCCTGCTAGCAATTGCTATGAGAATCGGTGTTAGAAATGTATTTAATGTGTATTTCTATTTCATCTATAGCTAAAAGTTTTCAGACAAGGTCGACATTCAACTGGGGAAATTCTAATCCAGATTGGGCTTGGCCGGAGTTGAATAAATTGTATGTCAATTCCAATACACTTGTGGTGTGATTGATTAATAATTAAGAAAAAGTACTAATCACATCACAAGTATATTACATTTGCTCAGCGATTGATTTGGTTTGGCCAAACTTGGTTTAGTTGTGGAATTGATATTATTGCAAAGAATGTTTTTGTAAATGACTTGATTTACCTGTCTTCAGTCTTGGCGACGGGATCAGAGCATTCTTATCAGGATTGGCAATTATTCCCTTCCTATTGTAGCATACACAACCCAATTAATTCATGCCTGAAAAGTTTGTGAGAAGTGGCACTGGTTGAGCCTAAAACAAGTATTTGTCTTGCCTTGCCATCCATTTTTTTGAGGTGGAAAGACGACCTACGATAAAACAACCATCATATCTGGATTAAAAGCTATCAGATTGTTGTGAAGAAATGGAGTTAAATTTGAAAGATATTCTGTTGTATGAAGTAGAGTTTCAAGTATTCCTCATTCTCCATTGCCCGTTTTGGAGACGACAACTTATCAACGATCCCCAAGCTGGGAATTGTGATATATTCGTATATCTAGAAATCTTGTCATAATGGACAATGCTTTCGGCTATGTTCCAATCACGAGGCATTATGGTGTAATTCATGGCATTGCATAGCATATTCTGCACTTGCATCTGTTTCTTGTTTTACTGCAAGTAATGGTGACTGAAGAACAATTTTATGAGGTTCGAACCATTAGTTGTTCTTCTGCTAATCTCGTTTTGTATTTTCAATTTTCACATCACCCCATGTACAGGATCTACGTCGTATTTAAGGAACATTTGATGTACTTGCGTGTATATTTAAAGAGTGGAATACAGAATGAACACCAACTTAAACTGTGCGTGATATTTGCTTATGCGCATTCATCCTATCAGATATCCAGGAACTGGGAAGTACGACAAATTCTATGAGGAGGGTTTTTATCAGTACGCAGGATGAGGAACTCCACTGTACAAGTCGACAACAAAATTTAACTCAAGATTCGGTTGGCCTGCTTTCTATGAGGGTCTCCCTGGGGCCATAACCGAACTGTAAGTTTAACCTTCTTTGTTCTTTGATTCTTATCCTTTTTGAGACTTATACGCACCTTGTGACATTTTCATGTTCGCCATTGCATGCTTATACAGCCTAATCCTTACGGAATGAGGACGGAAATCACATGTGCGGCTTGTGGGGGGCACCTCGGCCATGTTTTTAAAGTTGAAGGTTTTCGCACGCCCACAGATGAGCGCCATTGTGTTAATAGTATATCGCTGAAGTTCATTCCAGCAAATTAAGTTTCTCCGAGGGAATGAGTGACTTCTGTGTTAATGTGATAATAATGCGATTTGAATTGCATAGTAGCATGAGTTTTGGCGAATTGGATTTTCTATTGCAAACCCTGTTATATCTTATACCCCATTCAACATACACATACTACATCATGTATAAAATATTTTCTAAATAAAATACATAATGTCATTTTTATACAAATGACGTTTATATGTTGAATGAAGATGGATTAGAATTTGCAATAGAAAATTTAATCCGTAGTTTTTGGTGCTGGTGAAACTAGAGAGATGCAACTAGTAACCCTTGGACTAGTCCTCTGTAGTTTGGGGTTCAAGACCTCATGTTTGAGGTCTTGGTTCGAAAATTGGGTGTGCGGAGAAGGGCGTGTGTGTGGAGGTCTTGGAAAGTTAAAAAGTGTAAAATGATGGTTGGTCAAACTTTTTACCTCAGCAGTCAGCACCATTATTTTATTTGGGATAAATTATATTGACATTATTGAAGTTGAATTAAAATGCACAAACATTCGGTACTCGATAGAATTACAATTGCATCCATTGAAATTATAGTTGTAATTATTATTATACGTTCTATTAAAATACAAAATATACATAAATACCCTCGAAAAATAATATTCTAACACTTCTTAGGAAGTGTAGTTGTAATTTTATAAAAAATATGAGCTGTTTGTGTAATTTAGCTAACTTAAAAAAATGTTAATTCAATTTACCTTTTCATTTATTGACATGAAAGGTCGTTAATCTTATTACCTTTTAATAATATGCTCATAAATTCCCTTTTAATTTCCCATGATTTTCTTAAATGACAGTACCAAAAATAGCTCTGTTGAATTAACGGTGAAAACATGGAAATAAAGTCAAATAGTTATTTTATATGAGGTGAATTAATTATGAATAGACAGAGTTAGAAATATGTTACCTAATAGAATGTTTGTAATCATTTGTATGCATAAATTACTGAGAAAGTTGTGAGTTTAGTTAACAGTGTTCAAAGCAATAATTAATAGTGAAGAAAGAAAAAAGTTGAAGTTAGAGTTTTTTTAAAAAATAATTTATTTTTTATAATTTTATAAATAAATTACAAAAATTGATAGAAGTCAACTTTTGATTTAAACTAATTAAATTTAAACAGTTTAAAATAACAATTATAAAATTAAAAATTATTTTTCAGTACTAAATTAATAAGTTGTTATTTTAAATTTTTACAGACCCGCCGTAAAATATATGTAAATATCCCAAGATTTCATTTTGATCAAGTAAATATTTCAAGATTTCATTTTCAGTTTGCTTTCGACGACAATTCATAATTGACACGCCAACTTCATCAGCGCATTCCGATATAGTTAACTGAGGTAAAAAGGAGTTACCAGACGGTAAGGAAGAGAAACGAGTGGGGAATACGACAAGAACGGGAGAAGCCATTTCCACATTGTGGCTTCCAATATTAAACAAACACCATTGGTCAAAGCTTCTAATTTAACTGGATTTATAGTTCGTATTTTATCCTTTTCATGGGAGAGGAGCAGTGGGAAGACCCACAGACGGATCCTAATCCAAACCAAACCCGAGCCCGATTCAGAAGCGGTTTATTGCAGCTGTGCATTTGGGGACAGAGAAAGCGCTGAGGAAAGGCATGGCTAGAGCTCCAACCTCATCAGTTACCAACCCTTCTTGGTTTACTCCGAGAAGGTGAACGTTTCCCAAAACTGGGCTCCTTTTGTTTATTTATTTGTGTATCATCTGTTGTGATGATGCTTGTGGTTTTCTTGATGGGTTGTAGATTATATACTGTAGGAAGTGAGAAAGATTATGGGTCTTTTCGTTTTGGTTCGAGAAATTTGGGTTTTTTTCCTCTGTATAGAGGGCAATTTTGGGAATGATGCAGTAGTAGTGCACATTGTTTGATGGGTCTTGACCTTTGTATAGAATTTTGTTTCACTGAAGGAGAAGAGAGATTTTTTCTTGTATAGTTGTTTAGTTTCTCGTGGGAAATTGTAGGTTGCGTTATCTTTCGTTAAAGAGTTTAAAGGGTTCATTTAGATCTTTTTAATTGTCTTGGGTGGTAGAGTGATGATGGTAGTGATGGTTTGGTATTTCTGATGCACTTTCATAATTGACGGAACCACTCAGGTGAATTGAATTGAAGGAAAGAGGTGTATCAGTGTCTAGTTTTAGTTCACTCTGTCTTATGATATTTCAATGTATTTATTTTGTTAATCTCCATGCTGTTTTTGCAGGCTGCTTGCTATTTTTTGCATAATCAATTTACTGAATTACATAGATCGTGGAACTATAGCAAG
The DNA here is from genome assembly GCF_000512975.1 of Sesamum indicum. NCBI lineage: Eukaryota > Viridiplantae > Streptophyta > Magnoliopsida > Lamiales > Pedaliaceae > Sesamum > Sesamum indicum. Next base: position 15,123,536 of record NC_026154.1, read on the forward strand.
TAATGGTGTAAATGGGAGCCGCAGAACTTGCTCAAAGAGTGGCACATGCTCATCTGGTAGTGGAATTCAGTGAGTTCGATATCTACATTGCACCTTTACCATAAAGTGACACTAACTTGACAAGTATCATTCTTCTTTCTTCATTTATCCTATGCAACCCGTTTACATCTTTTTATCCTCACCCTGCTGGTGTTCCTTTTATTCCGTTTCTGGAGCTGATGAGGGCTCATGGGGGTTGGGGGGTGCATAATATATATTTCATACATACATATATGTAGCATATGTATCTCTACTCTCTTGTCCATTCATATGAATCTAACATATGTACTATTCTTCAGCCACACCGTTTCCTTGGGTTTTTACCTCTTATTCTTTGCGCCAACAAATTTTTAATGAGTGTATGATTCTCTTATTTGATATGTGCCTATGCCTCTGCTTTCCTATGATCAGTATGCATTTTGGCTTAATTTTTTGATACTAATTTTTCATAGGGGTGATTTTGACCTGAATAATTTTGAGGATGGAGTTATATCATCTGCTTTTATGGTTGGACTCCTTGTGGCATCGCCAATATTTGCATCCTTAGCCAAGAGGTAATATTCTTTTGTGCTGTGATTGTTGTCACCCACATAGTGTGGTTGAGAGTTGTCTTGAATAGTTTGAACAAGAGGAGAAGATGGAGGTAAACAGAAATGGAAATACAATTAGCTGAAGTAAATGCCACATGGTTTAAGCAGGGAAGGAACGTTTTGGATATTGACGTGAACAAAGTCTATCTGGCTAGAAAATATAAAAAGAAAATTACAAGGTCATATATACAGTTACTTGTGCTTTGGTGCTTCTGCTTGTGGATGTAAGTCGTGATAATAAGCATATGACGAACATGACTAGGCAGTAAGTAAATATGACAGTAAGTTGGATCTATAGAAGCATTTAATGGTTAAGCTCTTCCCCATTATTTCATACATGACGTGAAATTTTCTAAGTTTTCTTTTTAATACATCTTTGATTTATATTCTCTCTAATTGAAATGACTTCTTATTTTTGTATTTACATTAACTTTGCAGCGTCAATCCTTTTAGACTTATCGGAGTTGGTTTGATTGTCTGGACACTTGCAGTTGCTTTTTGTGGTTTTTCATTTAATTTTTGGTCCATCGCAATCAGTCGCATGTAAGTAAAATTTCCTGAATCAGTCTGACTTTTATGGAGTATTCATTTGTGTCTGTGAAATTATTATTATCTAAATACAATTATGGATCTATCTTTCTTGGATGTTTGTTTTTCTGTAGGCTGGTGGGTGTTGGTGAGGCTTCTTTTATAAGTCTTGCTGCTCCATTCATTGATGACAATGCCCCAGTTGCGCAGGTTCTTCTATCTTTGTATCTCACATCATAGGATGCTAGATAACTATAAGATTCCCTCTTCTTCAGCATGTGTTTTGTTTTGAATGTATTTAAACACTTAGAAGCATATCTCATAATCCTTGTTATGACCTTTGCAAGTTTTAATGTTGTTAGGACACCTAGCATTAAAAGAAGAATATAGAAGTAAGGACTATAGATTTTTTTATATCTAAAAGAGTGCCCAACTTACATGTTCTATAATCATTTGAATCTTAGTTATATCAGATTCCAATATTGTAATTTACAACTCATGGAAATGAAGTTTCAAGCAAAAGCATGGCTTCTCCTTCCTTATTGGACCAGCTTATCTCTTTCACTAAGCCCTCTTGTTGTTTCGTTCTGCACTTCATTTCTAACATCTGAATGCTATTCCTATGACAGAGAACAGCCTGGTTGGGAACATTTTACATGTGTATTCCAACTGGTGTTGCAGTTGGCTATGTGTATGGTGGATTGGTACGCTATTCTTTGTAACTCCCTTGCAAAAGAATTTCTCCTCTACTATTTTTCAATGACAAGTTCTTGATTGGTTATGTATTGATTAAATTTACATGTGATTTTTTTTTTTTAATATTCCTTTTCTCCATCTCAAATTTAACCATATCTTTATCAGTTGGTGGAAATCCATCAAATGCCTTATTGATCTTTATTGTTAATAGGTAGGTAACTTTAGTTGGCGTTTGGCATTCTGGTTGGAGGCAATCTTGATGCTCCCTTTTGCCATTTTAGGCTTTGTGATGAAACCTTTGCAGTTGAAAGGTCAATGTTAGGCTATTGCTTTAATCTCTCTACTATTTTCATTCCATTGCTTAATCTTATTTCATTCAGGTTTGTCTCCTGCTGGATCTAAGATAGTATTGACAACGGCAGACGGTTGCTCAGAATATCAAGGTGCTCTGGATGTTTACATGGATCTAAACTATTTGAAAGCAGTTTACATACTAATACATAAAAGCGAGTTTGAATTGTTTGGGTTTTGATGTATGGTTTTTCTTTGATGATATATATCTTAATTAATACATATGTCTAGTAGTGAATGTCACATTAAAATTGTTTGGGTTTGAAAGTTCTTGAAGGAAGTGGGCCCGAGAAGCGTGGTGGAAACGCGAAAAATTGGAACGAGTTGTGTAAATACCTGGTCAAGGGGTGTACCCTTGATCTTTCTTGAGCGTTTGCTGTACATAAAATAAATATAGGCCAAGAATAATACAAGAAAAGGAACGAGGGCGCAAAAAGGAAATAAAACCATACCTTTATTGATTTCTTGAACCGGCTACAAGAGTTGATTCCTTCCTTCAATGGACGTGTGAACAGAGGTCCCAACATAGAGATCCTCCAAATATGTCCACGCTTGCACCAGTAGGATGTGATTTTCTCGTGCTACCAAGAACAATCACGGAAGAGTAAGAGATCAAACAATCGTTATTGAATAAACGTTTTTGATCTTCTTGATTTTTCTTGATCTAGAGGACTAAGAAAAATATGGAGAGACACGAAGAGAAAAAAATGAGATCGAGAAAAGGACGGCTAGTAGTTTGTATGGTGTTTATATGACCTAGTCATATACACACATAGAGATAACCTAGTTATCTAAAACTAACAACCAACAAGTCCCCTCTTGAAGGGACTTGTAGCCGATTTTTGCCTCAAAATTCTGTCATAATATTCTCTAAACTCCTCCTTGACCTAGCCAAGGTCCTCCAAAGCCTTGGGCTTGTGTTTAATGGACAGGACTCAATTTTAATTAAAATTAAATCAAGCCTATGTCTTATGGACTGTGTTATCTCTATGTATATATATGACTAGGTCATATATACACCACAGAAACTACTAGCCGTACTTTACTCTCCTCTTCCTCAAGCTCATTGTTCTCGCTTCCTCTCTCTCCATATTTTTCTTAGACTTCCAGATCAAGAAGATAAAAAACGTTAATTCAATAATGATTGTTGGATCTCTTGCTCTTCTGTGATTGTTCTTGCTAGCACGAGAAAATCACATTCTACTAGTGGAAATGTGGACATCTTTGGACGATCTCTACATTGAGATCTCGGTTACATTGAAGGGAGGAATCAACCCTTGTAGCCGGTTCAAGAAATCAACGAGGGTATGGTTTTATTTCCTTTTTGCGTCCTCGTTTCTTTTCTTGTATAATTCTTGGCCTATATTTATTTTATGTACACCAAACGCTCGGGAAAGATCAAGGGTACACCCCGTAATCAGGAACTTACGTGCTTTGTTTGGATTTATTTTGATTTTTCGCGCTTCTTGGGCCGATCTATTTCAATTGGTATCAGAGCGTATAAGAGATACTAGTGTCATGATACTAATAGGGGACGGATTCTCTCTTGGAACGCACCATCCTCATCACACATTCTAACTGCATTTGATAAGGTTTATAATGACCGTATCTCGCGACACAGACATTGCTTGCCAGATCCAAGCTACGACGATCATGTGCATGTGACTGCCATGGTTTCTCAAGTTCGAGGACTATTGGAGCTGGGAATCCCATACATACGGGCCAAGCCTTAAGACGCTTCCAAATGATGATTCTTGCGAGTCAGCTCAGTCAGTCGATTACCTTGTCAACCAATCCACTAAGTATTGCACATAGGACGTATGTCTCCTGCCGACGAAACACGACTGCAACACTTTAATGCAAGTCTCTATAGGACGCTCGATACGTTACTCGAGGTTCTCGACTTAAAACGTTTCAGACCAATTCACTGAAGTTAGTTTCAGGGCTGCCAACCAATGTGCAGCCCAACTTCTTGGGCTTAATCATTTGGTCTATGGGCTTTGTTGTGCAGTTAAGAAAACATTAACATAATTAAGTAAAGACAACAAAGAATCACGCCATAGATTGAAGATTACTTTTATTCAAATCATAAATATTATATTATATCAAAATTGTCATAAATGGATTACAAAAGCCCAATCTAATTGGCTTTCTGATCACCTATTGGTCCTATTCTAATAGTTCTTTCGTACTAGATGCTTTTATTTCAATTTTAATGTGCATTGGTTTATCAATGAATAATAGGCTGTTTCTTCTCTAGTACATTGTTTGAGCATTTTTTGCTTTTTTTTTTGTTTTGTGAGTTCCTTATGAATTTTGTTGTTCAAGAATCTATGTATGTGCTTTGCATAATCTGATTATATTCTCATTGCGAATGATGCATTTTTTTACTTTATCCTAATTGGTAAAGATGGTGAAGTTTCCAGAAGGGACGAGGATGCCGATGAAAGTTCAAAACCTTCGAGGTTAGGAATATGCTTGAGCTAGTTGAGTCTCATGAGTGAACATTTAATTTGGATTTCTTCTAGATAAATGCTTTTTTTATAATATGCTTTCCTTAGGTAAGTATGTATCCAGGAGGATCATAAGTCATTTTAGAGCTTGGATCAGTCATTTCTTAGTGATTCTTCTTGTAAACATTTCAGGTTGACAGTTTTGACAATATTTTGGAAAGATATGAAGGTCCTTTTGCTTGAGAAGGTTTACGTGGTGAATGTTCTTGGTAATTCTTCTTTGTGCTGTAGCTGCAAAATTAGACACTACTGATGATGATCGACTTACTGATCAGCAGCTGCAATAAGCACTAACAATATGTGTATTTTATGTACTACTACTCATTGTGGTAATTCTTTTTGAATGGCTATTGCAGGTTACATTGCCTATAATTTTGTTATAGGTGCCTACTCCTACTGGGGACCCAAGGCAGGCTATAATATATATCACATGGTAAGCTATTCATGGCCCTTCACGACAGTGTCTGAGTGACTATATATCAATCTCCTGATACGAGGGATACATACAAATTATTGGAAGCATCATAGTTTATTAGTCCTTTTTTATCAATACCGACTTTTTATGTTATTAAGATCTGGAATTTGTTTTGCACAGAGCAATGCAGATTATTTGTTCGGGGGTGTTACAGCAGTATGTGGAATATTTGGGACAGTAGCTGGTGGTCTTGTTCTTGATCGTATGACATCCACGATATCCAATGCTTTTAAGGTGAGCTTGACTTCAACAGAAGTTTTGTATGAGATAATGTAATAAGATCAAGCATAATATGTCCTGGAATAGGTTGTCACTATAAAAGCTATATCAAGAAGATTTACTTATATATATATATATTCCCCTTTTTGGAATTAAATGGTTGCCAAAATAGATTATATTTTGTTATGCTCTGTTTATATTCTTATACATACATATATTTGTCTTTCACCATGACTTGTTTTCACTATGCTTTCAATGTAGCTTCTTTCATTTGCTACATTCATTGGAGCAATATTCTGCTTTGCTGCCTTTTGCTTCAAGAGCTTATATGTCTTTTTGGCTCTGTTTTCAATTGGAGAGCTGCTGGTATTTGCAACCCAGGTATTTATCTTTTGATGTCCTACTAACATTGTTGATTATTTATGTGGAAAAGAAAGTTATTGTTCTTTTTCTGTCAGCCGGTGCTTCAGATTCAACAGTAATACATGAACTACATGTTCTAAATTCTACAACACCTTAAGTTTTTCAGTGGTACCCTTGCAGGCCCCTGTGAATTTTGTTTGTCTACATAGTGTCAAGCCTAGTCTCAGACCATTATCTATGGCAATATCCACCGTATCGATTCATATATTTGGCGACGTGCCGTCCTCTCCCCTAGTTGGGCTTCTCCAGGTTCACCTGCTGTCTTAGTTCGTCTTTAAATAGATATTTTATCCTTGAGCTTGTCTTCAGAGTTTTATCTTCCGTGGAACCAGACACTGGAGTTATCCATTGTTATTGTTGATGATATATGCACTTTTTTTTGGTGGTTGTGCAGGATCATGTTAATAATTGGAGGGCAACTGCTCTTATATTAACATCTATTCTATTCCTGGCTGCCGCAATATGGTTTATAGGTAAGGAACCACTTTGTAGACTTATTTGAACTGTTCTATTAAATCGGCATCTGCCAGTTGATAGATATACTTCCTAAGATGTGTTAGAGAAAAAGAATAAAAAAAATAAGTCGTTGCTAATGAAGCCTTTTATTGGAACGTTATTTCTGATCTTGAGTTTTTTGGCAGGAGTTTTCCTTAATAGTGTGGATAGGTATAATGAAGATAGTGAGAATCCAGTAACTCCATTGCTTGAAGAGAAGGAGTAGCAGCAGCAGTAGCGTAATTTTCTCTTGAAACATGAATTCTTGCTTAAATTGCTGGCTTTTGCACGCATTAGTATACATTTTTCATTTACATTTTCTAGTGTGAATAATGGCATATTTTCTCTTCAAATTCCAGATGCTCACTTATTCAGTAAATCTCATCTTCTGTTTCTCAACTTCAGGAGAATGCTGCAGAAACACACAGAGCCATGGCCAGATGCAGCCGTGATCATATTAGGCCACCATGGCATACCAATATCACAGGCATTTCCCTCTCCATCATCAACATGTGTGCGGATTTTTTTCGTGAATAGTTTGTGTATTTTAGCATATGTCACAATATCTAAGTTCTTATTGCAATATCAAGTTGTTCTCAGTTCAGAGCTGATTTCATATTGTTCTCTTCGGAGTTGGGGGGCAAATTCACACAATCAACACATGATTGTCGAAAAAGGAAATCTATTTGACAAAAATCTCTCCCCTATTATTGAAATGACTCTTCATTGAAAACTTTGTTCCAATCTTGACAAATAAACATTGGGAGTTCCAACAAGACACTATTATTGTGTCTCAACAGAACTGCTATATCGAGATGCTTTGCAGCTTGTATATAATTGTTGGATTTATACAAGCGAGAGCTCACCGCCAGGAATAGATCTTTTCACAAGTTTAGCCCACGATTCGTTGGTTTCAGTGATGACTTTAAGAGCATAATCCTGTAATGTGCAAAACAAAATTGATGAATGAAGATAAAAGTATTACAACATTCATATATGATAGAAAACAATACATTTTCCATTTGGAGTATTAATGAAAAGCAACAAATTTTTCTGACTGTGGGTCAACCGACTAAATACCTTATTTGCTGGCTTGTTGCCAAGACCAAACTTGTTAGCAGGTTTCCCATCAGGAATCTTGTAGTCTCTAAACCAGTCCCTGATTGCAGTAAGAGTTCCCTGTCAAAATATTGTGTGATGAGTTCAAATTACATTCGCCTTCTTCAAAACTACCGGAATTTGAGCCAAGATGACAAGAAGGATCGCATATAGCTCCGAAATCTATTACAAACTATATATTTTCAGGGGTTTCTCTTCTCATTACAGTACATCTCTTTCACCAAAAGCATACTCCAGTTTCGTTTTCTTTTTTTTTTTTTAGGTGAAGGTAAATTTCATTAATGAAAAAGAGAGTATAACAGGTCCTAACATTGGCCAAGCTATGGCCATGCAACATGCCACAACAGTTTTCTTTTTTTTCTTAATAATATGAGAACACATTTTCTGAGCGGCTCAAAAAAATAAGCCAACAGATAGAAGTTAAACACAGTTTTGGGTTATGTTAGCATATGACGACAAAAATATAAACGTTTACTAAAACTTGAATAATAATAAACTACCTCAGCATGATTGAACAATACTGGATAACTCTTACTTCTTACTAATATTAACAACACAGATGATTGGAACACGTACAAATTACTATTATAGGCAAGTGTTCACTAGGCATTACATACCGGGAAATGCTTTTCAACATCATCGACATCATTTACAAGGGGAGCTTTAGGGTCATCCAGGGAAATTGCAACTATTTTCCAGTCGAGTTCCCCTTCATCAATCATTGCTAAAGCAGCCAGGGGCTTGACTTTCAACACTTGCCCAATTTTGGCTCTGTTTTCCCCAATCTCAACAACATCAACTGTTAAGGGGAAGTGGGAACTATTAGAGGCCTACTTCCCCTATTCCTTTTGGTCAGGATAGATGACAAGAAAGTTTATTTCATAACAAAGGACAATTACAGCGTTAAGAAGATGGCTCTGTACCTGGATCATTATCTCCAAATGCACCCTCTACTTCAGCATTGGCAGATGAAGGGTCCTCCCATGTTTGTGGAAGCAATCCATAGTTCCAATTTATATTGTATCTGTGACGAAACAACACATAAATGACAAGAATTGAGTACGGAAGAAACAAGAGACCAAATGTAAAATGAAGCGAACAACAAAAAGTAGCATGAAGGCTTAAAAGGTGGAAAACACATTCTCACGGATAATATCGTAGTTTTCCCTTCTTTGTGTCTTGCTTAATGGGAGTATAAAGCTCATCAGTTGCAACCTCCATCTTCGCACTTGATTCTTTTGGAATCTCAACAATGAAATTGAACATGCCATCACCCAAGTGTAGTGGTATATCATGCCAAGGGGAAATCTGCAGATCGAGTAAACAAAGTGCTTCAATGTCGGCTGATGAATGCGTCCACATCTAGTAAGAACATGGTACCTAATCATTTACATCCCAGGTTGACTAACTGAAATAATGCCTATTCTTTCTCTCTTCCGGGTAAATCTTTCTCAATTATAGAGACTTCAGGGGGATTCTGAAAATTTCCACTTCCTAATACATATGCTACAACAATTCAATCTTTTCTCTATAAATTTCACCTTCTGTCCCAAATAATCTACAGTTGATATTTCAACCCATATACGGACAGTTCAAACCAATAAAGAGAACATCATTGTACGACTTTTATTGAATAAAAAGCATCAATACTCATATAATATTCTCTTTTTCTCCCAACCCTTTTCTGTTTCTCAGAATTAAAAATTAACTACAACGATCCTATGACAAAAGACGCCGTTGCAATGCATTGTCAAAATCATCACACCACCCTTAAACAAAAACTACTCCAGATTACAATTCCACCTCCAATCAACAGTTTAAACACACAAAACGTGCATCTTTTCACCAAAACTCAAAACAATCAAACACAGGAACAATACAACAAAACCAATTACTCAGCCAAAAATCAAGATAACGGGAACAGTATTCCTCTTTCCAGCTACCTTTTTACCCGAATTGTCGAGAAAGAAGACTCGGTAGTCCAGGGTTTCGGGCTGGCCCTCTTCTTTAATTTGGAATTGGGGATTGTAGATAGCAGTACAACTGAAGACCCGCCTTCTCTGCGCCAACAGTCTGTTGTTTTTGAAGCAAATGCTGACGCTCTTAGGTTTTACCCTTAATGGACTTCTAGGCAGGATGCTATCACTCTCGCGGCCGCCATTTCCGTCTGCTGAGAGAAAAAGCTTCACTGCACTATAGTGTTCTAAATAGGTTCCGCAGATGCCAAATGTTAGCCGCTTATTGGTTCGCATTTTCTGTTTTTATGATTTGGGGAAATTCTAATCCGCCCCTAATTTAATTAATTTGAACTAATTATACTATAAATATAATATAATTAATATATAATTTAAAATAAATAATTAATTAGATGATTAGTATATCAATACTGCTTTAATATTTAATTTTTTTAAAAAATTGACATGCTCTAATGGAGATATATTCCACTCTATCTTAATAGTTAATTGTTTTGGACTGACAAAGAGGTGTCGTGGTGTAGTTGGTTATCACGTCAGTCTAACACACTGAAGGTCTCCGGTTCGAGTCCGGGCGACGCCAATCTCTTTTTTATTTTTCTCCATGACGTTTTATTTACAATCCTCCGCCGTTTAATGCGAAATTTACGCTGCAACACGTGTTCCTACACGTGGCCATGGCATTGACAAATCGACGTCACTCATCCAATGAAAACCCACCAGCCGCATCAGGTTCTCAATTCCTAGTGGTCCGTCACATCCACGTCATCACCTCCTCCACACAAATTGTAATTCTAGAAATATCACCTATATTCCTCTCCGCACGTTTTCCAATTCTCAAGGAAAGCTGATAGTTGAAAAGCCGGACGCACTTCTCCTTCGTTTCTGCCCAACACTACGAACAGAATCGTCATCAGCCAAACAATTGAACAAATTTCTTGAATATTCATTCAGGATTTTCATCCTTTTGTTTTTTTTTTTGCGAATTCGATGGAGTTGAGGTTACGATCGATGGATATCGCTGTGTTGTTTTGTTTGGTTTTGGTTGGGATTCAAGTTTCCAAGTCGGTTGCTTTGATCGCCATCCAGGATTCCAATCCTCCATATCCCAAAGCCATTTCGGTAACTACCCAATTCCCCATCAACTTCATCTTTTGCAATATTTGACGATTTTGATTTTAGATTATTGGAGTTTCTCTTTTTATTATTTGAATTTTGTCTGATCATGTGAAGTTTCCTAAGAGGAAAAGTTTAGCGCGTGTAAACTTCATCTTTTTCTGTTTATGATAGGATTTGAAGGAAGCAATTGTAAAGGGATTAGGGTTCCAAGCTGATGATGTTAAGATATCCGGGTTTGATTTGAGGGATGCCCAGGTGGGAAAATCAGTAGCCTATGAATTTGATGTGGAGATTGATAACAAGGTTTTGCCATTCAAACTGCTGGAGGATGTAAACCGTTGGGAATATGTGGATCTGCCCATTTTTCAAATGGAGCCTCCGGCTAAGCCGGGTGAGGAGAGTGGTTTGGTAGAGAGGAAGAACTTGGATGATCAGATGCCTGTTCTTGCCCCGTTCCAATTGGCTGGTCCAATGGAGCTGTGGATTCAGGATGCCAAGGACATGCGGATTTCGCTGCCTGTAAGTTCAATCTATCATTTTGCTGATATAGTATGTAGCATTTGTGTAGTGTGCTATGTGAAATAGGATCATTCAATGTTTAGCATATGAGCATATCTGTTGGGGGTCCTTGGTTGTATACCACGGTAAAATTGCTGGTTCTGTGTGCTGATTTAGAGTAAGTATATAACTAACACCCTATGCTGCTAAAGTGTTTAGGGGTTTTAAGGCGCGAAATTGTAATAGCAGATCATAGAACTGGAACTCTTGCATTCACTTTCTTGTAACATTTTCACGATAATCCTGCATGTATCGCCATAATACTCCTATTTGAGTTCACAATAGCAGGTTTAATGGAGAGAATTATCTGGAAATTTGATGATGGTTTACATCTTCTTTCTCATTTGATGATGGGCTTTTCTGATCTAAATGTCATGCAGCATGATGTGGATGCTGGTGTGCTGAAGAAAGTGGTTTTAGCGGATGGTGCTGTTGTCACTGTTAAGGGTGCGAGATCAGTTAGCTTGCGTCATCCAGTTGAGCTTCCGCTTCCACTGAATCGAACTAGCAATGGTTTTGCTTCGGGTCTTTTAGCTCTGGCAGAGCGTCTCCACAGTGCAGCCCGCAGCCAGGATGGCCCTCTTCTTTCCCTTCGGATTGTTGGCCCAACATCACTCACTTCCCCTGCCTCATCATCACCCTCGGCTAATAACAGGCTAAAGCTTAAGCGCCTTGCACCTGGTCTTGTGGAGCTATCCTCTGCAACGAAAAGGAAGGTCATCAAAGCCGACACCATATCAGCAATTGGTCACCAAGGAGAAGCCACTGCACTTCT
>NC_026154.1:15135418-15206792 GCF_000512975.1 Sesamum indicum
GTGGCCTGTTACATCTGTTCACGGTTCGAACTCCAACTTGCTTGGGTTTGAGACCTTGCTGTCCTCTATACTGGGTCCAAAAGCAAATAAAGAGGGTTCTTTTAAGCTTTTGAAGGCAGATGTGTCAGCTCAGACGTTTGTAAAGATAGGTTTTGGAGTTGAGAAGAAGATCAAAGAAAGCGATGGCTTTGATGTCAAGGGTTTTCCAGAGTGGAGAACAAAACCAAAGACTGTAAGGATGCATTTTGAGGTGTTGGCTAAGGTAGATGGTAACAAAGTTGTGCCAGAGAAGGTGGTACAGATCGATCCTGTGATGGCAGAGGATAGTGTGGCACCAAACGTGCTCGCAGGCAACGTCTCCATGTCCAAGGTTCCTATAGTTTACCAGCCTCCCAGCCCATTTACATTATGAATAATGGTGTAATCGTGTTGAGGACGAGTTAAATGTAAAGATAGTTTTTTCGTTTTTTTACTCCCCATCCGTTTATGCTATATGGTGATCCTACGCATCAAATGGGATGATATGGCAGGCTGTATGACCTTGTGTTAATGAAATGAATTTTTGGAGCCAAATGCGGTTCCCTTTGCTGTGACTCTTATGGTTTCTGGTTATGCAAGGGCTGAAGGATGGTGCTTTTTGGCTTCTACTTCATCATCAAATCAGTTGGCTTTCCTGAATCATGATGACCAGGGTTTTGGTTTTCACTTTCCTGGATTGCCGATTCAGTTCAACCATCAAGATTTTTATGTGCGTATTTGTTTTTCTTGATGATGATGGACACTGCTTCAAGTTACTGTATACAGTGCAAGAATTAGATTTATTAATGTATAAAGTCTTTAATTAATACGGTATATATACATATATATATATATACGCGAACGTTAAAACATCTGTTGATCAGGTTTTCTGCTGCAATATTTATTTTATTTCCTACTTTATTCAATATAGACACGTCGCATGCCCAGATACTGCTGCCATTCGATTTTTCTTCATTACAAGTTTACATAAACGTATAAATATTCACTCGAAATATTTGAATCAAATATGTTATTCGATTATTTAATGTTTCATATACTTACTAAGATATTTAGAAGAATTTATAAATTTACCAAAACAGTGTGGATAGAGAAATTTAGTGCACTCTCATAAGCCCAAGTATTCTTCCTTAATGTTTAAACATTGGACCTTTGGAAGCAGCATTTGTCGTTCTTGGGCTTTAATCACAAATGAATTTGGGCTTCTGTCTAAGGGCCTTTCTGAGTGGGCCTTAACAGTAAACCATAATTGTTGCTTGCAACTCACACACTTAGGGTTAAATGTTCCTCATCATGATGATTAATTTTTCATTTTCTTTTTCAGCATAAAGTAGGAAAATAAGGGGTGGTCCTATGTTAGATTTTTTTTTTCTTTTTCATGTTGATCAAGTCTGACCGAGTCGAACTAATTGTACAACAAGTGTGGATAAACTTATTAATAGATCAATTTTCTTAAACTATATACCAATCATATGAAAAGAGTACTATAAAATATATTTAAATTTAACCAAACCTGATTTGTGTTAAAATTCGTGCACTATGCTATGAATGTGCTAAGAGTCAAGGTCCTAATCCACTGTAACACAAGCACTACACTGTGAATTTGTTAAAATTTAAAACTCCAACTTATTAAAAGACAGACACATATATGTGCAAATATGTTTAGTTTGGTCAAATGCCTTAGTAACAGTAATCAAACGCATATAATTGGTAAAACAACATTTGGGCCTACAAGTATTTGGTGGTCAAGATTGCTAACTGAGTAAAGTTAGTGAAGTCTTCCATTAAGAAGTCTTGCACGACCATGCAATATTTATCAAAAACTTGACTTATTTTTGGAGATATTTCCCAGTTAAATTTCATGAATTTTGTAGGCAAAAATAGCAAAGAAAGTATGTACATTATTTTTGTTGATGATGTTATGATTAACCCATTATTAAATATAAAAAATGCCTCAAAATTCTACCCAATTAGCTTATCATCATCGTATTTTACTTGGTCACAAAAAAAACATGAGATGATAACAAATTACAATGACAGTGAACTTACATGCATGTGAAAGAGAGGGATCAATTCAAATCCCCTCATATATACATACACGAGGAATCATGAATTGGCGGCTACCAACCATACCCATACCCATGCCATAACATCATCATAGTTGAAAAGGAAGACTTGGAATTATTGGATGGACCTCCAAATACGACTTATTGCTCCTCCTCCAATGCACATAAAGTCCATCATCATCCAAATCTACTAACCCATTCCCATATCCACATCTTTACTCTCATCCATCACCAAAATTCACTCACTCTTTTCAATACCACTATATGCTACCTAATTGATCACTCTCTATGAACTGTACATCAATCACACGATAAATCTATTGCTTTTGCTATATAATTGGTGGTTCAAGTTCTGCCAAACCCGATCTGAGTTAGCATTTTTATTATCTATATGAAAAATTCTTATTCAAATCAGATTTGACCGAACCAAATAAATCACAAAGTAAGTATATTGATCACTTTCCTAAAACTGTACATCAATCACACAATAAATGTTGGTATGCCATATTATATTTTGCTTAATTTTTATTTTAATTTAATTAAATAAATACAATTGAAATTATGTACACAACAAATCCGAATAAGTGTAGCTGGTGTGGAGCCGTCGTGGCCGGCCAAGTGCGCGTACTGAGTCGTGTAAAAGTGTAAGTTAAGCCCACATAAGTTGAAGGTGCAAAGGGAGATGACATCACACGTTGATTTTGGCATTTTCACGAAATATTATTATTTGAAGTCGTTGTTGAGTTTTTAAATATTGTGCTTCCATAAATCGTGTTTATTTATATATTCAAACACTCTTACCACTCTATTTGAATGGTACGCTTTCAATTTGAAGGGACGTCGTTTTTTAACGAATTTCAAAATAAGAGTTGAATGATTTAAAATTATTTTTTTGATGAGATTTGTTGTCGGAAATTTGAAATTCCTACTTTTATATTTATCTATTTTTGTAGATGATTAATGTTACGATTCCAACTGCGCCAAACATTGCTTTGAGTTTTGTTGGTCGCATAAAGTCTTGGATTTTGTGATAAAAAGAAAAATATGGATGATTATATTTATATTTTCTGATCCATTATCTGTTTACGTAAATGATTATTGTTTTTTGGATAATTATATATACGCCCATCAGAAACGTCAACGCCGTTTACACAAGGAATAATTGCGTTACACCCCCTGGTCTATGGTTTATTTATATAAATCATCCATGTCTTTTTTGTAATTACAGAAGCCAATCATAGCAGCCAAAAAATAGGGATAGTTTGTGTAACGATGCTGACGTTTTTGGTGGGTGTATGTGTAATTTTTCAAAAGACATAGATGATTTGTGCAAATAGATCATAAGTCAAGGGGCGTAATGTAATTATTCTTTTATAGAAAACACCTCTATTTTTTGAAAAATTACACAGAACCCCCCTCCAAAAAAATGTTAATAGTATTCTACAAATTAACTCTATTTTTTGACTGTCAGAAGTAATTTGTATAAACAGACTATAATTAAAAGGTACAAATATAATTATTCCTAACGTGTATATATATATATTGATAGATATAGATATTATCATAAACCTAAGTCAACATTCATAGCAATAGCAATAAAATACAAATACAATACTAATTAGTAATAGAAAATTCAGAGTGCTTATAATGATTGGTGAAGCGAAAGCAATATTTTAAATTCTACAACCTTTTTTAATTACCATATAATAATAATAATAATAATAATAATTATTATTATTATTATTATTATTATGAAAGTTACATGTCAACTCATCCTACCTGTACGATTTTCAGTGACAGCTCCCAATTGAACAATTTAGATATTCCGAGGAGCTTTTATTCATTTTTTAAACAGTAATTATATAATTATATCAATATCAATAAATTGAGCAATACATAATTCAATTAATAAACTTATATTAACTGAGAAAAATATCCACATATTAGATATGACTCAAACCTATGACTTTCAACTTATTCATGAGATTCAAATTTAATCAATAGGCTAATTGAATCGAATTGAAATGATATACCGAATATCAAATTGAAATTTTGTTCAATAAAATCGAATAAAATTCAATTTAGTTTGATTTTATATTTAATAAATTGATTTTTTTAAAAAAATCTTACATCTAAAATAAATATTATTTATTATACTATAATATATATATTTAGTATTTATATATAATTTTTATTTATTATATTGATATATATTTATATATATTTTTTAAATTTCGGCATTCAATACTGTTCTATATACCAACATAGAAAATTGAAATTGTATCAAATACTGAAATTGGAAAAAATATAATTATCGGATACCATACTAAACTTTTGATTCGGTAGTCGATATGTACTAATTTTTTTATTAAATTCGATTTCGATCGACTAGTCGAATAATGTGCATCTTAAAAAAAATATTATTGATTTTTTTAAGGAAAAAAAAAAAGCACCATATATATGCGTGACTTATGGCACGTGAAATTCTTGATGTCAATGACTTGGGAAAAGGGGAAAAATACTGATTTGTACAACAATATAAATAATCTAAATGTGGTCAGATAAGAGTTGCTAATTAATTATTAGAGTAGTTGTTAATTTAAAAAAGGTGTATACACAAATGCGATTAATGCGTGGTCGCATTTGGTGTTAAAAAGTTTATGGAAGAAAGTCCAAGTCTCGCATTATTTGACTCGACCGAAGATGACTGGAAACGGGAAGTGTGCATGCATATGATTTTAGATCAATTTTTCATCTTTTATTACATTTCGATAACTATTTGGAGAGTATTTTATTGTCATTTATATATATAATAAAAGAAAAATATTGAAATTATTCAATTTTCGACGTGTTGAAATATTGAAATATATGTTGTGTTTGGCAGACTAAACTTGCATTCTGCATCACTACAAGAAAATAGAGTATCATAAACGGATTTTTCTTGAAAAAATAAAAAAAAATTGAAATGGAATCATATTGGAATCTAATTTCTTCCCAAGTTGTCACCTACCATTTAAGCACTACCTTAACCTTAATTCATTGTCTGAAACAAGGTGAGGTTAGTGAAGTTTTAAACACAAGACTCTTGACAGCCTATCCCTTGGGTCTGACTTAGTACACTGTAAATCAAATGACGTGTAACAAAGTCAACTTTTAAGACTTTAGCACTCCACTCCAATTACCTTAATTTTCCAAGTCAAATAAAAACAGTTACTTATGTTAGGGTAGGTGAGTTCATTAATTTGCCACAAAAGTTAGAAACTTTCTCTTCCTTAATTAAGTTGCCAAACAAGACTTTATTATTCTTGTGCCCACCTCGCCTCCTCCCGACATTTCATCTCGTTCATGTAAATTTGTATCTATATAAATTGTGAATCATTAAATCGACACATAATAATAATATTATACGTGATTTGACGATTAATACCTTACGTGGACAAACATCACCCAGAATTCTCGGGCGGCGTACTGTAATATCATTAATTGTAAGTGAGTAATTATTACAACAAAAACTTGAAAAATAACTAATTATAATATTTTTGAATTATATACAGATATATATTTATATCAATATTCTACTTTTTATTATATATACTATATATTAAAACAAAACACATTTTTGCTATCTCTTGTTTCAGTCTATTTTTATATTTAATTTATTTTTTTTATTTATTCATCTAACTTCGTCGCTCTTTTCATAATGATTTCTATTTTTTTTCATGCAACATTTTTGTCAAAATATTCGTATTATTTTATATATACTTTAATAAATAATAATTATTGATATATATAGTTTGTGATAATTTTTGCACAATAATGATTATGATAAAAAGAAAATATAATTACTATAATATATATTAAGTGATAAGTGATAAATATTTAATTCAATATTTTAATAAATTTACCTAACTTTTGCAAAGTACCTAACCAGCTGGTTTATATGAAATTTTCAAGATTTACGTATAGACAAGTGTGTACGCACATGTGCAAGTCAATAATTTTCCAAAAGCAACATGCATTTTCTAAATTTGGTTGCGTAGGTGGGGATCCGATATTTTTTGAATTCTTATTTATGTAAGGATCTTTCAACAAAAATGTGAATTAGGAAGGACTGGTCAACGAAATATCATTTGAAGACCGAACCTTGATATACCCCAGAGCAGTACATTTTTGTTAAATAAACCTAAAATAAAAAATGGAATAATTACATGTACACCCCTTAATTTATGAGCTGTTTACATCAATCATTGAATTTTTTTGGATAATTATATATACACCCATGAGAAACGTCAATATCATTTAAACAAATTATCTCTATTTTTTGAAAAATTATGCATACACCCCTAAAAGATATCGATATCACTATACAAACTACTTCTACTTTTTAGTTGTTATGGGTAATTTTTATAATTATGCAAAAATATGATTGATTTGTATAAATAGATTGAAGATTAAGGGTGTAAATATAATTATTTTAATAAGAAAATAATAAATGGAAACCTCAATTTCCCTGTATCGACTCGTTGGGTGGGAGGAACACCACTATCCCTTTAGTCAAAAATGGAGCGCTCAAGTTGCCATTTCCGGGTATTTTCTTTTTATATATAAAAATACATTAAATCATTTTTATTATTATTTATTTTTGACTAACTTGCAAATTGTTAAATGATCAATTAATAATGCAGAGGTAGCATATGATTCCTCCGAAAGAAATCAAAAGACTTGACTGATTTTTAATAAATGTCAGTGCATAAATAAAATTAAATAAAATAAAATTTAAATATTCACCGTATTTACGGTGAAATATTACATATCAAGTATATACATACGTACAAAAGAATCGTATTTGAATTAAAAGATAATATTTTCATATTTCAATTGTCGTTCGAATTCTATATGTCTGCATACATATTATTTTTTTTAAAACGAATAAGTACCTATAAAATATAACAATTACGACTCCACTCGTCCTGAAAGACAAAATAATATTAATATCAAAATATTAAGTGATACATATATATATATATATATATAATTAACGACAACATCTGGTAATCAAAAAAATTATTAGTACCTCAACAAAGTAAAATTTTAAATTACTAAATCCTAATTAAATAATATTAGTATTTAAAATTCCTATAATAAATATTATTATTTTTGAGTCACAAAAAGCTTGCTTTGAGAAATTAATTCATAGCAGCACAGAATTGACAAATTGTGCATGGGAACCCGTAAATGTGACATAACCCTCTTCTCTCTCTCTCTCTCTCATGAGAATGATGAGAAATGAAGGTCAAACCCGTTTTGATTAATTATGACTAATTAAATGAGATTAATTAATTTAATGCACTAAGGTTTATAAACTAATATATTTTACTCCACATATATAGTGAACTGCTGACTGAATCATATCAGAGGGAGCGGAAATGGTCTAAGTTAAAATTTTAATTAACTAAATAATTAATTTTGGGTTTATATATGTGAGCTGTAGTTCTAAGCTGACGTATTTTAATTAACATTTAACAGTGATAGATAGATGGGATTGACTGAGTGATTAGTGTGAGATTTGGTAGTGTTGTACGTGTGGAGACTGGCGACCAAGTTTAGGTTCTTCGCCACCTTAGACACCGTGTTTATCCTACTCCATGCCCCATATGTTAGATGTTTCAATTAATCGAATCGAATCGAAAATTTAAATAATAAAAAAAATTCAATCTATCAATTTAGTTCGATAAAAATTAAAATTATTTTGATTTGATTCGACTTACGCTGAAATAATCAAATTAAAAAAAAAATAAATTTGTAGGTTTATTATGTTTATATATATTTATAAAATGATAATATTAAATAGAGTTTGGTGTCCGATCGGATTAGTGACGATTTTATGCACTAATTCTTATTAATAATTTTTTTATAAAATAACAATTATCGGGTGAATTGCAATTTATTTCTGACTCTTCCAAAGCCTCCAAACCACTTTTCTAGACCCCAAAATATAAGAAAATGGAAGGTGTGTGTATGATCAATTTGCTATTATCTATATTACTATAAAAATAAAACAAAAAAATTATCGTACAAATTTTTAGATATCTAAATTTATTATTTAATTTATTTATTTTCTATAAATAAATTTTATTAGAATAATAATTTTAATATTTTTTAATAATTTTATAATTATAAGATAAAACTACCAACATCTAAATTCTATTAAAAATTTTCATGTAATCTTATTTCTTGAATCTATTATATAAAAAAATATAATTTGTGTAATACTTTTCTATCACAAATATATTATTACAATCAAACACATAAATATTTAATAATCTCTATATATTTTGTGTGTGCCGGACTGCTACTAACAATTAGGGTAAATTATAACCACCTCTTCTGAAATTTGACGTAATTATACATATTTTTTTATTATTTGAAATATTACAAGCACTCCCTGATTTTAATGTTGGTAGAACAACAAACTAACTTCGTCATGTCAACTGATCACAATGCCATTTTTTATTATGAATTACAATTTTACATACTTTTTTAGAATTTTTTAAAATTTTTTTATAGGCTAATATGCCCTATGGATTATTTACTTTAAAACAAAATCAACGATGCTAAAGTAGTCATTTCCACATCTCCGTATTAGAACTACATAATTATTTTTCATTTAATAAGAATATTTATAATTTTTAAATAACAAAAAATATTTGTAATTATATCAAATGTTATTGGAGTTAACCGTATCCAAATAATTTGCAATTTACTTTCCTGTGCTTTTTAAAATAATACCTCACTAAATAAAAAAGTAAATGACATCATTTTAAAAAATAAAAGGATAAATTACTATTTTTTTGTAAAAAAATAATTTAATTATTTATAATATTACATGAGTACAAATTGCATTAAATTCATTTTTAATAGGTCTCCTTGTTTTTAAAGTGAAGACAGAGTTTTGGACGTTGGTGGTGTCCAAATTGTCCCTGTTGAACTACACCACAAAGATTTTGTGTCGGTCGCACCACAAATCCTAATCCTGCCACGTTTCCCATATACATACCATAAGTGCTAAGTACAAATGATGGTTAAAATTACTATTAATGTTTCACCAATAAATTTATTAAGATCATTAATTTGAGTTTCATCGAATATATATATATTATTTTATTTTATACTATGAATGTTAAGCATATTAATGTTATATTTCGTATTATATTTTATTTATAAATATTTGAAATAGACTAAATGAAGTTTCACCGTTGCACAACCCTACATCAAAAAATTTAAAATTACTTGCACATATAATAAAATGTACGTTATTCATATATTTAAAAGAAAAATAGGGTAACTTACATTTTGTTGTTTGAATTATATCTGTTTTTATATTTTGATATCTAATTTTTTTTTTTTTGTATCAACTTACCATATCAACTTTGCAAAATTTGTACTTTACCATGTATAACCATTTTTTATTGATTTTTCTATCAAAAACATATTACATGTTGTGCATATGCGTAAAATATCACATTACATAACTCTTAAATATCATATGTGTATTGCATTTTAATAATTTTGTGACAAAAAACTTGATGAAAAAATAGTTATAAATAGAAAAGTGCAAAATTTCGTAAAATTAAGATGGTAAGTTGATACAAAAAAAAGTTTAGATGCGAAAGTGTAAAAATGGTCATAGTTCATATAGCAAAATGTAATTAACCCAAAAAATTATATCTATATATAAACTATATAAAAAGAAAATGCCTTCCACACTCACAAACGTCGAGTAATAACTTTGCTACACCAATTTTTGGTAAAGCCAATAATGCCCTTTTACTGATAAAATAACTAACTCATTTAGCTTTCCGAATTATACATTGATTTATAAATTAGTGTTTTTCTTTCTTTCTTCTTTTCTATTTTTTAATGTAATGATTTATATATTTTATATTTATTTATAATATATTTTAAAATATGTAAAAAAAAAATTCTTTATATGCACGCAGGAACGACTAGTTAAATATATATATAAAAAAAAAATGGACTCCCCATACTTACAAATGGCGATTAATGACACCATCGCACCAATTTTTTGTGAAGTCAAAAATGCCCTTGAACTAGGGATGTTTTTCTTTTCTTTTATTTCTTTTTTGTAATGTAATGTATTGGTTTGTATACCTCACTCTAATTTCTAATGTCGATGATATATTTTTTCATATTTAATATTTATAAAATTTTAATTTTTAAATAATAATATTTTTACTATAACTTTTAATAAAATATAATATAATACGATTAAATTTATATTATTCATTGTTTATGTAAAATAATCATGTTACATTATAGATTCATTTGTTAAATATAAAATAAAAAGCTTGTAAAGTACTAAAAAATACCGCATTTTGCAGAACAAATCATGAGATGAATAATTATGCAGTCAATTTCTCGATAATTCTTCTAAAATTGAATTTTGAATTTTTAATAGCAATAATAATAGTACATATTAGTTCATTATAAATTATTATTAAATATTGATATTTGATATATTCATTGAAATTTATAATATAATTATATATTGTCAGTTTATCAAAAACATTATTTAATTTTTCAACTAACGATAAAGTATTTATAATTATATTAAATTTTAAAAAAAATGGCTATATGAATTTCTTGTTTTCCAATAATAAACTGATAGGGGTTTGCAAGTTTAAAGGGGAGCATGGAAATTTGAGTATGGGTGTCAACTCAACCTACTACAAAAGCTTAATTAAAACGAAAAAAAAAAAAAAGGAATTTATTTATTTTGTGACGGGCTTAAACACGTTTTCCCAAGCCGAACCGTTAAAGCCGGTTCACTTGGTTGCCTATTTATAGGCGGCATAACAACTCCAAAACCACACACAAAAATCTCGTGAACGAATAAAAAGGAGAGAGAAAGGAATAGCAGAGAGAGAGCGCGCGCGAGAGGGAGAGAGAGGTCTCGACGAGAAGTTTTGATTCATCATTCATCATTCATCATCCATTATCACGACCGTCCAGCGGATTCGAAAATGGTGATGATCGATCAGTATATTCTCGGGGGATTCGTTGCTTCTTTGGTTGCTTTCGTGTTGCTCTACAACTTGCCAAGGAAGACGAGGAAAACTAATAAGGTTTCGAAGGTTGGACGTGGAGATGAGTGCATTAAGACCTCCGCCGTCGGCGGTGGTTCCGGAACGGAGGCCGGTGGAGATGCTGACATTATTATTGTTGGAGCCGGGGTTGCCGGGGCCGCTCTGGCTTATACGCTTGGCAAGGTAAGGAAATCCTGATTTTCTCCTTATACGGTACAAATTCTGCATGATTCCATGCTGGATATTTTTTTGTCCTAGGAGGATTTTTTCGGTTTGGTTTATGCTTTAAGATTGGGGTTTTGTTTCCGTGTTTGTAAATGTTCTACACATTACAGCTGTGTATACTTGGTTGTAAGGACTTTGAAGTAAATGGTAGTTTCGTGATTCATTAAAAAAAAAAAAAAATAAGGAAATGGTAGTTTCGTGTAATCTCTCTCTCGCTCTTGTCTAGTTGTCTTTGTTTTCCTATATTCGCGCTCAGGCAAAGAGCAAACCTGGGATTTCTACATGCTCACTTTTTTGTCCTTTGCTTGAAGTTGATGAATCCCATCTCTTAAGGATCTCAGTTGCAGTTTCAAAAAATAGAAACTTTTCATTTGTGAATTAAACAGTAGTATTGACTTATTTACACATTTTAATATTCTGTGATTGGTTTGTACTTCAAAATGTTACTGTTTTCTGTTGATTTTAGTCATATGTCATTAGTTATCAACAATTTACCCCATGCGGCCTGCAGCAGCCATGATTCTTCAAAAGGAAACCTGCAATAATTCATGGAAAAGTAATTTAGCTCTTGCTTACGTAAGAAATTCCATTTTTTACAGCGATTAAATTAGAGAGATATAAGAAACTTTTTAGTTCTCCTTACTAGCTTTCAGATCTGTACGTCTTGATTTTTAAGGTTCGCTAGCCTTGAAGGGTCTAGGTTGCATAACACATAAGTCAACGAATGTTGGATTGATTGTGAAAAATGTGAAACTGAAACTTTTCTGGCTAAGAGTTTCATGAAAATAGAATGAACCAAATATTGTTTATTTACTCTGTGATCGGACTTTCATCAACCTCATCTTTGTACCCAACTGTAGGATGGGCGTCGAGTTCATGTGATTGAAAGAGACTTAACGGAGCCAGATCGGATAGTGGGCGAACTTCTACAGCCTGGAGGCTATTTGAAATTGATGGAGTTAGGTCTTGAAGGTAAAATCTATAATGGGCCAAATCTCACTTTTTACCAACTGCAAATTTGTTGCCTAGAAGTAGACAGTATTGCATTTAAGGGCCGTGTGGTCCACAACGACTAGCTGCTGCCAAAGTTTGGTGTGTTTGTTAATTATACACTGATGTGTGGTTGGCGTGATTGCAGACTGTGTGGGTGATATTGATGCTCAACGAGTTTTTGGCTATGCCCTTTACAAGGATGGTAAAGCCACGAAGTTATCTTATCCCTTGGAGAAATTCGACGCGGATGTATCTGGAAGAAGCTTTCACAATGGCCGATTCATACAGAGGATGAGAGAAAAGGCAGCAACCCTTGCAAAGTATAAATTCATAACTTGAGAGTACTTTTCACACTTGTTCAAATTTGATGATATTGATTCATATAATTCACTATGTGACAAACTTGACCAAAACAGGACTTTATTGCACTTTATGACTCTCATTTTCAACTGAAAATCGAATGTTAATTTTTCATTTTAGCCTTGGAAAATACCTAACCAATCTCTTGTAATGTCAAATCAAGAATTGCAAGTAGAAGTTTACTCATGGCTCAAATATTTTTCTGGTTCAGTGTAAGGCTTGAACAAGGAACAGTGACATCCTTGCTTGAAGAAAAGGGAACTGTTAAAGGAGTACAATACAAGACCAAGAATGGTGAAGAGATAACTGCTTATGCTCCTCTCACCATTGTTTGTGATGGATGTTTTTCAAACTTGAGGCGCTCTCTCTGCACTCCCCAGGTGAATATGATGCCTCATAATTAAAATTTGAACACTATGTTACATCGGAATCATGAAAACTTCATAGACAGCAGTATATATTTGTTATCTTTTTGTCATAAAAGTTTCTTAATTTGTACAAGTCCCGAAGCTAAGATTCCCCTATTGATTCAGGTGGATATCCCCTCTTGCTTCGTTGGTCTGATCCTGGAAAATTGTGAGCTCCCATATGTTAATCACGGTCATGTCGTGCTAGCGGATCCTTCACCCATCTTATTCTACAAAATCAGCAGCACAGAAATACGCTGTCTGGTCGACGTTCCGGGCCAAAAGGTTCCTTCCGTTGCCAGTGGAGAAATGGCTAATTACTTGAAGACTGCGGTTGCTCCTCAGGTACCCGCAAATTTTGCTTTCTTAAGGACTCTACTTTCATCTTCTTCTGTTATATTGCATAATTGCTCATATAAACTGACTTAGATACATGTTTCTTCAGATTCCTCCTCAGCTATATGATGCATTTATAGCTGCAATTGAGAAAGGAGCAATAAGGATGATGCCCAACAGAAGCATGCCAGCAAATCCTCATCCGACTCCGGGTGCACTTCTAATGGGGGACGCATTCAACATGCGCCATCCTTTAACAGGAGGAGGAATGACGGTGGCCCTCTCGGATATTGTTGTCCTCCGTGATCTTCTTAGACCTCTGCATGACTTACACGATGCACCTACTCTGTGCAAGTATCTTGAGTCCTTCTACACCCTGAGAAAGGTAAGTCACAAATTAAATTTTCATTTTCATGAGTAATTGAAGTAGAATTTAGAGGTTTTGAGATACTAATCCGGATGCTTGCTTTTGCAGCCTGTTGCGTCTACGATTAATACATTGGCGGGAGCACTTTACAAAGTGTTCTGTGCATCACCTGATCCAGCAAGGAAGGAAATGCGTGAAGCTTGTTTCGACTATCTGAGCCTTGGAGGCATTTTCTCTGAGGGCCCTGTCTCTTTACTTTCCGGTCTAAACCCGCGACCTTTAAGCCTCTTTCTCCATTTTTTTGCCGTGGCCGTTTATGGAGTTGGCCGATTATTAATTCCATTTCCCTCACCTCAAAGGGTTTGGCTAGGAGCCAGATTGCTTTCGGTTAGTCTACTTTCTCATTAGGACATTAATTATCAAATAAGAAATACAATGTGCAATTCCTAACAATGGATTTTTCTGCATTCACAGGGTGCATCTGGAATTATCTTCCCGATTATAAAAGCAGAGGGAGTGAGACAAATGTTCTTCCCTGCTACTGTTCCAGCCTACTACAGAGCTCCCCCTGCTGTTCATTAGATCAAATCATTCAAAACTCTCCTATTCATTATTTTTTCCTTTAAAACAAAAATAAAAAAGAAAATAGTGTTGTAGTATTAGTTTGACTTTTGTTGGTCTTCCCCCTAAAAAAAGCCAGGTTTGGACCAAGATAAACATGCCAGAGAACATTGTAAACGCTGTACCATACTACTACTACTAGTAAAAAATAAAATTTCTTTATATTACTCTTTCTCTTTGAACTAGTCTTGCTCATGTCCAAAGGTTTGCGTTCTTGATTCAGCAATAAACCTCAACAGAAGATCCTTTTTATGTGTTCAAGATTGTAACACCAGTTCAATCACTAATCGTGCTGCCTACTGAAAAGAGTTCCGATACGCAATCCCACCATGAGTTCTCACCACTTGACTTCCTCCTTCTTGCAAGCCTTTCTCACACGGAATCTTGGTTGCAATTTGAATGATGGAGCGCAAGTAATTGAAATTAAAGAATAAAGAGGAGCACGTTTTTTATATTCTGAGAACTCAAATTTGAAATACAAAAAAATATATCATATTGTTGAATTTAAAAAAGAAGAGTTTCAATATAAGTAAAACAAATTTGAAACAGAACTGAATTTTGAACGGTCTCAAAAAACACATAAAATTTGGCCCAAATATAGCCTAATGTCCTAGCAATAATCTAGTAGAATATTAAGTCCAAATGATAAATATAGAAAATATTAAAATTAACTAAAATCAGCTTAAATATAAAAAATTTAAAAATTATGGAATAATGGTGTTTGATGATAATAATATCCATGATGCTTGGCTTCAATTCTTGATTGCACAATCTTATTTCCTAAAGAAAAAAAATCCAAAAAGTCGAATAATAAATATAAATGTAGGCACTCCATGTACGTAATTGGTGTGCAAATTCCCAGCCATAGGTCCACTGCGATCAGTTTTAGAAATGCAAAAATGGGAGTGGGTTGGAGCATTCATTAAGGAAGTTGAGCATTTATTAGGAACAAGATGGAAGTTGTAATAAACTCAAATTTGATGTGGTGGCTGCCCATGATTCATGAATTCAAGCAGTTTGGTGGGAGCATTTATTAAGGAAGTTGAGAAATATTAAATACTATGTCCTCTACTACTCTACCTTGTTAAAATATCCTGATATTTGCACAACATTTAGAAGAAGCCACAAATGGGATACATATAATTTTGATCCTCAAACAAACTTATTTATACGGTTTTGATTTTCAAATAATTTCAGATTGTAGTTTTGATTTTTTTTTTTTGTATTTTTAGTCATTTCATTAACAAAATCGTTAAAATTAACAAAAATTCTATCTGAATGGCAAAAAATAGCCATTCTCCTCCAATTTTGTGATATTTTTCAAGTTTTGATCCTATACACATTTTCTCCTTTTTCTTTAAGTTTCAAGGGAGAAAAGAAAAATAAAAAAAGTGAATTTAAATCACAAATTTTCTATATAATCTTAGCAAAATATTTGTCAATAATCTGTTTTATGTATGCAAGACCTACTATATATATATATATTAGTTGTTATCATATTTATTTTATTGTCTTTATAATTTTGGATTTATCATATTTTTTTTATCCATAGATTAGAAAAAATTAGAAATAAAGACAAAATAAATTAAAAAAATTAAAGTTAAGATTATATAAAAAAATTTGTTGATCAATTTTTTTTAGTTTTTTCTGTTTTGAAGCTTGAAGAAAATTGGGAAAAATGGGTTCATTTTGGCCAAAACTTGAAAAATACCACAAAATAAAAGAAAAATCGCTATTTTTTCCCTTTAAAATGAAACTTCTGTTAATTTTGATGGTTTTATTAATGGAAGGACTAAAAAATGCCAAAAAAAAGAAAAAACCAACAATTTTAGGACAAAAAATGCAATTTTAAATTGTTTGAGAACCAAAATTACGTAAGTGGTTTTATATTATTTAAAAATAAGCTTAATAATAATAATCACCAATTGAGTACAAATGAACTGCTATTGTGTTATTTTGATTTTAAAATTTTGTATTGCACTCATAAATATTTTATTCATTATATATTTTATTTTTTAGATTTTGATATTTTTGACAGGTATTTTTGAAAAAATTATTAAAATTATTTATATAAATTTTTCCCAAAAAATTGATTTTTTCGGTTAAAAAATCAAATAGAGTTTGATTTTTACTCAATCGAACCAGCATGTTCGATTCGATTTTTTATTTTTAAAAATAATTTTAATTTGATTTGATTAATCGAAATCAACATCCCTTTCAAGACACAAAGATGTGGGATCGTCCCCAGCGCAGGTACTGAAATAGTCAAGTTAGATAATGATGGTGAGGTATAAGTACCAGAACTGAAAATAACATAAAACATTAAAAATTTCCTGAATGTTCAATTTGAGGGTTTATACAGTTTTCGGCCAATATGCGGATGGCATGCATGCAAGCCTTTGGAGATTCCGCCATGTGTCCTCCATCCAAGGGTTTTCATTGGTTCTGGTTTGGGCTGGTTCGGGTTGGTTGGGTTTGACTGACTTAAGGCTTGCATGGAGCCTCTTGAATTAGGCCTGATTGGGGTTTACCTTCTCTTTATGGGCCATTCATAAAGGTTTGGCCCAATTTTGTGAATACATCCTTCTCTATTTATATATAAAATTGGTGTGGATTATACACCCACCAATATATATAGACTTTGATCGATTGTATTAAAAAAAAAATCATCGCATCTCTTAAATTATAGTTTGTGAGAAAATTTTCAAACACATTGCACTCTTACCAAAAAGAAAGAAAATAAATAGACAACCAGAAGAGAAAGGGGGGACAAAGAATTTTGAAATGATTCGTCACTTTTCTTGACATAAATTATGAAGTGTTTTGGCAGAACAAAGTGAAAACAGATAGAAATGGGCCATCAACGCAGCTCCAACGATGTTTGAAGAAATTCTGCAAACCCCTACCAAAAGTTATAACATGAATTGGGCCGTCCCGAGACATCGTTATCACTGTGTCCGAAATTGAAACATAGCCTCGAAACAATGGCATTCTTTCTGAAGTGAAATCTGTGTGGTTCTTTCTAAAATGGTGTGATGTAGTTTTTCAACATCTTTGGAACTTTATTCAGTAAGGAAAGCGACGGGTTTTTGATGCAACAAGCAGCACAGTTTACTTGGAATTGGTATATAATTGAACTTTAGTATTGTATTAATCTGATTGGTAACTTGAAGCCCTAATGTTAGGGAAATAAAAATACCTCAAACGATCAGTTGAACAATAACATTCCTCAACTTTCATTCGTACAAGTCAAAACGCTTCAGTACAAGATACAACCACATATTTACCTTAAACCAACAGTACCAGACTTTAAAACACATCCATCCCCGCTAGGACTAGAATTAAGCCCTCTCACCCCTAATCCTCCTCGCCAGCTGGATATCCTTAGGCATAATCGTAACCCTCTTAGCGTGAATGGCGCAGAGGTTGGTATCCTCAAACAATCCAACAAGATACGCCTCCGCCGCCTCCTGAAGCGCCGCCACGGCGGAGCTCTGGAATCTCAGATCCGTCTTGAAGTCCTGAGCTATCTCACGAACAAGCCGCTGGAACGGCAGTTTCCGGATCAAAAGCTCAGTGGATTTCTGATACTTTCGGATCTCTCGAAGAGCAACAGTGCCAGGGCGGAAACGATGGGGCTTCTTCACTCCGCCGGTGGCAGGGGCGGATTTCCTGGCGGCCTTGGTAGCCAGCTGCTTCCGCGGAGCCTTACCACCAGTGGACTTGCGGGCGGTTTGCTTTGTGCGAGCCATTTCTAGGGTTTCTCTTCTCTGGAAGAAGGGTTTTGATTGAAAATGCGGAGGAAGGGATATGCTGGATGAAGATTCAAGGATTTGGAGGATGTATTTATAGGTGGGGTTTTGAAAGTTATGGCGGGATGGGGAAACAATCATAACCGTTCATTTGCATATTTTTCGTCCAAGGGCTGTGATTGATTTACATGAATTGAGTCGGATTGCTGATGTGGCAGCGTGATTTCTGAAGTGCAGAATAAGGATATTGAGTCGTTGGATGATTTTTAATCTGACGGCGGCAGTTCCTCTAGTCAGGTGGGTGAGGAGGATCGATGACATGGCTACTAGTACTGGTGCATCCCACGTCTTCATCAAGAAGGGAATTGGATCTGGTTAACAGTTAACGACGCCTTTCGATCACGAACTTCAAATTAGAAAGTATTCCGTTCAAAATTATTTGATCTTTCAATTCTATCTTAACTCAAATGATTCAAGTTCGGTTAAATAAAAAAATTATATAACAAATGTGATACACTTATCACGTAATTTGATAACTTTCTCTGAATTGTTCGCCAAATTATAAATAAATATATTATACTTATTATATAATTAATTCAAATCTGATCAAATTCACGAGTTAGAATGTCCAAACATAGAAGTAGATTGTCTATTTCAAATTTTGTACGTCTTCTATTTCATCCAACTTATACACACGTTTCATATATTTTATTTAAAAAAAATAAAATTATACCAGTGGTAAGTATATTAAATAGAATAAAATATCAAATAATATTATAAACTATAAATTTTAGCTATTTCATCCAACTTATACACACGTTTCATATATTTTATTTAAAAAAAATAAAATTATACCAGTGGTAAGTATATTAAATAGAATAAAATATCCAATAATATTATAAACTATAAATTTCAGTCAACAAACACACAACCACTATTTTCGGATTCATGTTTTCGTATTTTTCAAGAAATAAATTATTTTTATGTTTTTACACCTTATTTGTATGTTTTTTTATTTTCAACTCTCTATATATACTATATATATACTTATATACATATATAATATAAAATAAACATGATTTAACTATATACAGTGATTTATATCTCCCAAAAATACAATATTAAACATACAATGTTTGTATATATACACAGTTATATATAAAAATATATATAAAAAAGTTATAATTTGATAATACACAGTAATTTTTGTCTTCCAAATACCAGTATCAAACTTACACCACTTATGTTAAAATATTTTAAATTATCTCAAAACACAAATTTAAACATACTATCTATTTTCAACACACACTTATTTATCTCTATTTTCTTTTTTTATCTCCAAAAAATAAAATACTCAAAATACAAATCCAAACATTATCAACACTTTTCTGAGTTTTCTCATGAAAATTCAAGATTCAGATACAGTGT
Source organism: Sesamum indicum (assembly GCF_000512975.1). Taxonomy (NCBI): domain Eukaryota; kingdom Viridiplantae; phylum Streptophyta; class Magnoliopsida; order Lamiales; family Pedaliaceae; genus Sesamum; species Sesamum indicum. Next base: position 15,155,117 of record NC_026154.1, read on the forward strand.
AAACATGAACATAAATATTAGAAAGAGTGCAATTCGAATTGAACTTGGCTATAATTTGGAAACGGTAAAGTGTCTTGGAAGCTGGAGATACAATAGCATTAAGACTCACACCTCAATGCCTTAGCTCCAGAGGAGAAAACATGTCTAACCCTCACTGTACATATGATGACTCTCTCTAGTGAACAACAAGAACCATGAATTCACTCTACACTTCCAATGACTAAAACCTTTGGTGGAGAACGATCAAGTGCCTCGCCACAAATGTTTTACATACGTCGAACCAAAAATTACTCCCCACATAGTATTAGTATACGCAAGCTACAACATTTTTAACAGTCTGAATTGTACATTCACCAATGCTACAACATTTTTAACAGTCTGAATTGTATATTCAATACCCACTTACCATCCGTCATGAATCTTCAACATGGTGATCTGTTTCATCGAATATCTCTTCCTGCACAAAGCCAATCAATTAAATAAGAAAATGGAGCCTTGTGGATGCACGTGGGATTTAATTGTTCAGGTTTTGAGACCAAGACAATGGACTTCACCTGCAAAAGCTCTTCAATGACGTCTTCCATGGTTATTATTCCTACCGCCTCTTCTTCTTCGGGCAGCTTGGGCAGTGGAGTTTCATCTATTTTTAGAATGTCGGAGTACATGTTTTTCGTCCACTTCTTGCTTCTAGGTGTACCCTTGAAAGAATTGCTTCCTGTGTTGGGAAAACTCTTCCATTTTTGCAGAGGTCTTTTACTCTTCACACTTTTATCCAATGACATCTTTTCACCATCAATGTCTACTCTCACATCTTTGACAGAACCTACATCAACAGACACACTTTCTGCATCTCCTGTTCCAGCAGGCTGGACGGGGCCTTTGGTACACTGTCTCACAACAACAGCCATGTGACTGTGACCCTTCTGGAATTCATTCAAGATATCGTATAATGGCATAGTTTCTGGAACCCTAGGAATAAAACAAAAGGATGTAATATCATCAGTAGCCTAGCCATACTATAGAGACGAGAGAAACCAAATGTTTCTGCAGTTAGGTGCACACACAGGTGTTACAAACAAGCACCCTAGTACATGAGTGCATATGTACAGAGAGGAAGTTATGAACTAAGTTTCATGGTTGCCATCATCTCTCAGACTGAAATTTTTCTGTGACCAAGGTATCTGAATTAAGTAATCTGCGTAAACACCATAATCAAGAAGAGAACAACTGATTTTCATTATTTCATTCAATGCATGATAAATTTTGGGTATACAACAAGTCAAAGTTTTAAAGCAATGTCATACCTTGGAATTCTGCGAATAGTGAAAGAGCATAAGATAAAAAGATCAGGTCATCAAGTATTACCTAAAACTTGAGTGGCTATTTTGCATGTTCAGGGGCATTGTTTAATGATAAGAAAAATGTGGGGGTTTTGGGGGGGGGGGTGTCGGGTGGATATTACAAATTAAGATTTTCAAGAAGAGCTCAGGTCTTTGCCATTTCCTCAGTAATGCATATTACTCCTTTACATCCTGAATATGAAGATAACCAAATACTAACATACCACTAGCTTCAAGAACCCCCAGCCAAATACCTGGTTTATGTGAATTTTCCAGTTAAGAATCTAGTTCAAAAGGGCCGGTCAACTAAGACCTCAATCAAATTCAACAAGAAGCGGATCTGAGTGAAACTCACAGTTCTTTTGTATGGTCAGAGACCTCTAATCCACTTGAAATATACTCATTTTTGAAGATGCATCTTTCTTTATGAAAAAACTAATTAGTGACCAACCACACAGAAGATGAAACAAGTACCAGAACAAGCCCAATGATGTTTGTAGGTTGCTCATAGTAGACCGGCACTCTGCTATGTCCTTTCTCCAAAATCAGATTCATCAAGGACCTGCACCACCAAAAACACGATATTATTTCAGAGACGCAACTTGAGAATGGTAAAGTTGTTGAACAGAAACTATGCATCACCTATCAAGCTTCGCATTTATATCAATAGCAAAAGTTTCAGATATCGGAGTCATGGCATCACTAGCGGTTTTCTCACTGAGTTCTAGCGCCCCAGCAATAATAGTTGTCTCATCATGTGTGAGTTCTCCGCCTTTACCAGCCTGCATGATCAGCCAGCAGAATTACAGTAGAGCACATCAGAGCTTTACCAGAAAGTAACGACAGAAGAGAAGGGGGGTTGATGATTTACAGTAAGTACAGAAAAAAGCCCTAAGAAGAAACGAGATGTCAACCCAGATATTTAATGCTTTCATTACCTCATTGCCATGTAAATCAACAAGGGTTTTCAACTCAGCACGTCGAAAGAGAGCTCTATGCCCATGGCCAAGCAGATAATCCAACAACTGCAAAATACAGAAACATATGAACAAAGGTACCTGTGGTAAGTCATCATAAATTCTTCGAAGTGCAGATATGGATAGTAAACAAGAAGTTTACCTTGCTTATTGGATACGCAACTGGAAAACAGATCCAAACAAGGATACGAACGACTGGAGCTACAGTTGCACCGATAGCAAGTCCATATCTAGAGCAAACAGATTGTGGAATGATCTGGCATTTCCCAGCATCATAACAAAAGTTCAAACATAAATTAATGTGAATCTCTTGTGATTAACTTACAAAATCTTTGAGATTCAGGTCAAATCACTTATAGGGGAAACTGGTAACAAATATTAGAAATTGTTCATTGAATTCTGACGTCATTTAATAAAATCTTTTTTCTCCATTGAGTGGGATAGTAAATTGTTTCTGTAACTGAGGCCTTCAGTCACTTGCTCCTTAAAAATCCTTACCTCACCAAACAGAAGAATCAATGTCACTGATATCAGGATTGCGCCCCAAGCAGTAACTAGAGCATCAAGGAAAATAGGAAGTGCCTGAAAGGCAAAATATCTCCAAGATTAAGTAATCTCTGATAGGATTACAAAGCTTAAAAAATTAACACCTCAACTATGTTATACCTCCATAGCAGCAGCATTGCAGATAAGCAGCGTGCAAAGCAGTAAATGCTGATTCCTAACAACTGGCAATATCTTTGCTGAATGCAAAGGGAAAAATTATTCATGAAACTATTAGAGTCCAAACCAATAATTTCATATGTTAGTTAATACATTAATGGGTGAAAACAGCAGTATTTTCTCTTTGCAACTCAAGCCCTCAATCATAGACTTCAGAAATTCAGAAACACACGTGATTCATTTCCAGTTCACCAACACAAAAATTAACACAATGAGCATTCAAAAATTTGCTTTCCACATTAAAAACTCACAAATTTCGTAAAAACTAATAGAGGGAGCACTTTTCCATTTAAAAAAAAAAAAAAAAAAAAACTCTAATAGAGATCACTAATTCAGCTTGTCTATTAAACGACGTTACTCCTAAGAAACACAATTAATTCCAAGAGAAAACTCAACCAAACTAATTTTCTCCTAACGTAAAAAGAGTAAACACAATTCCAAATGAAACCTAAATTTACAGCTAGAATTGCAGTGCGCTCAGACCAGAAAATAATCAATACTCAAACCACATAGTTAAATAAACAAGTTCAAGCTCAATGAAACGAGAATGCATCAACACATGAAAAAAACAAAAAAGAAGGCAGTACAGTACAATTTAAAGCCAAAACAACAAGTTATACCAGCATGCTGTTTGTCCTTGGGAGTTCCGGACTTGGCAAGCACTTCAAGATCGACGAGGCTGAGAGACATGAGGCCCAAAGTGAGCCCAGACATGAGTCCCGCAAACGTCACCAGGAACACTATCACCGCAATGTGAATGAAGAATTCCGCCTCACAACAGCTGTACTCCACCGCCATTCAACTCCAAAAGCACACGCTACTCCGCCACCTACTACCACCTCTGCCACCTTTCTCCAATCTACCTTCTTCTTGAATACTCCGAGCTTCAGCTACAGATTCGAGAATAAATTCCCAAGCGGATGATGCGGAGAATATGTAAGAACCGGAGGAAGTGGGAATAGAGCCTTTCTATAATTGCAAAAGAGGTGACGTGGCCCCAACCGGACAAAAGGGCTGATGCTGCTCTTGTGCTGATACGGTTCCAATCTCTACAGTTCTGTCCTTATCTTTAAAGGCGACGATCCGTCTCTCTGTATCTGTTTCTTCCTTTTTTACGTGTCTTTTTCCTTTTTTCACCCATTAATTAACGCTTTACGTTTCCTTTCTCTATTATTTATCTATCTATTATATAAATTTATAATAGATAAATATTATTTTTGGTCCCTCATTTATAGATTTTATCATTTTTAGTCTCTTTCATTATTTTACCCTTAAGATTAACGGATTTGTTGGGGAAAAACAATTATTTCTGCTGCCAAAAGCACTTGAACTCAAGACCTTGAAGAAAAATTAAATACCTTTCCCACTTCATCAAATACACTACTCATTTATTTTTTTTAAATCAAATGTTACTTAAAAAAAAATAACTAAGAATTACCTTATTATTCCCCAAATATTCGGCCACAATTAAACGGACAAATTTCTGCAACCTAAATCTAAGCACGACGACAACGACTGATTTAGTAGTGGGAAAAATTACTTTTTTGTTATCAGAATATGTAAGTTGACAATGACTGATGTTGGTTGATTTTGAGATTTTTTAGCATGATTTTTAAAATATTTTTAATGTGTTTTTATCTTACAGTTGTGTATACGATAATATTTTATCTAGTAAAAGATAATTAAGTGGTGCAATTGGTCGAGTGGTAAAAACATTGAATCCTCAACATAAGATTTTGAATTTGAGCCCTTTTGATAGTAGAAATAATTTTTTAAATAAGTAATATTGTACTTAGAAAAATAAATAAATGGTGTGTTTGATGGAGTTAAAAAAAACGTTCAATTTCTTCTATAAGGTCTTCAGTTCGAGTGCTTGTGCAGTAGAAATAGATTTCTATTTTTTTTTCTTAATAAATCCGTTAATTTTTTAACGATAAGATAACGGAAGGGATAAAGAATGATAAAATCTATAAATTTGAGGGGCTGAGTTTGATGACAAAAAAATATGAGGGACTAAATTTGAATAAATAGTATAGTGGAGGGACCAAAAGTGATATTTACCTATTTATAATTATATATTGTTTCTTAGAACCTCAATTTTGACTAAAATTTGAATGCACAATAATGCAAATAAAAAAATGTGCTCCATTTCAATTGCAGTATCTATATATATACAGAAGAACGAAGTTTGACCATTTAGTTCAATTTTGACCAAATGCTAATTTCTGATGTTTTTAAATTTTTAAATGACAAGAAAAAATTTTATTGGTTGGAAACATCATCTACTTAAATATATTAAATATTTATTTTTTATTTATCCAAAATCTCTTTTATTGGTTAGAAGCATTATCTATTTTAAATATTTTAATTATTTATTTTGTATTTATCCAAAATCTTATCTTCATATCATAATTAAAATTTTAAATTATGAATAAGACATCAATTAGAAATATCACCTATTTTAAAAATATTAGATATTTATTTTGTATTTATGAAATTTTATCTTTGAGATTATAATTGAATTTTTTAACTGACAAGAAAAAAAAATCTTATTTTTTAAAAATATCATATATTTAAATATATTAAATATTTTGTATTTATCTCAAATTTTATCTCCAACGTTAAAATAGTAATTCGTTGAATTTGTACTTATCATATATAATTTTATATGTTTTAGAAAATCATATATTTTAAATATATTAAATATTTATTTTTATTTATCTCAAAATATTAATTGAATTTGTACTTATCTTAATTCAACTAAATCTATAATTATATTCTTTCTTTACATTTATAAAATATATATATATGTATTTTTCATGTGTGTCATTCAAACTCCTTTTCAAAAAATTCTTATTCAATATAAAATTTTATTTTATACCAATGAAAGTCATTTTTTTTTTATGGCCGCTGATAATGTTGCAGTATTTATGATCTCATTACATTTAGCCATTTTATTTTTATTTCTACTCATTTTATTTTCTCATTTCATGATAATGTACTCCATCTTTTCTTATTCAAATTGTTGAAATTATATTGAGATTTTAAAATTATTTGTTTATGGTCCATCTTTCTTTCTTTATTTTTTTGTTTTTTAGTTGTCTTTCTTATAAATTATTAACAATACATTTTTACTCTTGCTTTCTATTTTATTTTATTTTTTAAAAAGTGACCAATTACATAGCAAGTATGATACACTTACTCTGTAATTCGTTTGATTGACGAAATCTGGTCCAGGTAAATTTTCATCCTGACAGAAAATAATTGTCTTCAGGATAATAACACCTTTCAATTCATCAATTCTTATTATCGCCTGTACTTTGGCGTTTAAAATTTATCTATATTTTCAGCTCTTAGGTAATTAAGGTGGTAAGTCCCCACTTTTCGAAATTCAATTGGAGACATACCTTTACGAATAGGCAATTACCTTAGGCATAAGGATGCCTCTGGCTCGTCTCTTCCTGCCACCACATGCACCGGCTTTGGCTGCTTATATGTATCTTTAGCCTTTGTGTGTTTGGCAGAATTCCCCACCTTTCGAAATTCAGTTGGAGGCATCCCTCTGTAGGGAGAGCTCCATTATTTGCCGACATGTGCTTAGGGATAAGGGGCCTTGAACTCGATTCCTCCTATTGCCATGTGTCCTAATTTTGGCGTCTGAAACTTATTTGTTCCAGCTGATCTTTTGTTGACGTGGGATAGGTAGTCCTACGTGGATTTGCCACTTGTATTTCTTAGAGAGCACGACTCTTTGGGACAATATGCCTCATTTAGATTGTGCATACCGAGTCTTTTAAAACCTTTAAATTCCATTAGTCTCTTATGATTTCTTTTTTTCTTTATGAGTCGCATTGAAAAAATATCCACAAATCACAAAACATAGCAAAAAAAAATATACACTCTTGAATCAGCTAAGACGCCTTCGGAGGTGGAAGGATACGATCGTCCTGCAAGCACATAAGACAGCGGTGGATCAATGTCAATCAGCACATTCATTTTATCTTTTATCATGATCATGTTTGACTTTGTTTCCTATTGGTTTCAGGTTTAATTTTGGTCCGTCGATTTTATAATTAATTTTAAAAAAGTAATTATGATGTTTGATTGATTTGATATTTGATTATACAATTATCAATTTTATCTAATTTATAAAATAATATCATTTTTAAATTAATCGACGAATTAAAAAATTACTTAACGATCATGATGAATATTTAAATGAAAAAAGAATTATGATGGGATTGAAATATTTAATGGGCACGTCTGAGGTCCAACTAGTGGTGAGTGTAACATGTCTAAAATCAAGGTGGGATGAATCTAATGTTCGATTAAATTTAAACGGGACAGATTTTGGGTCTGATTAAATTCGCCCTATTGCCATCTTTATCAATAACATCTGTATAAGATACTGATCCGGGTCGAGGTCCTCAACGACCTAGAGTTGATCTGGTATGACTTGGCACTGATCTAAAGTCCAGGTCATTGAGAGTATTTTGAACTAAACTAGTAATAATTGGCCTGAAATACAAAATATTAGGCTAGATGGGTAGTCCCTAACTAAGACCCTTAATGCTTGAGTTACTACTGAGATTGAGATTGAGATTTACGTGTCATATAGTATAATCTGATAGCAATAAAAAATATATTTTGTGGAATGGAACAACTGATATTTATAGAGGTTTATGTGGTAGAATTCGTAAAGGCCAAGCCATCGAATGAGTTGAAAATCTATGTTGATATTCGGGTCATCTATTCAAGTACGACCGAAATTGCTCAAAAGGTACGGACCTTTGAATTATTTTTTTTTCATTTTTGAAGGACAAATATGTAATTTGGGATTTATTCATTGAAGGCCGTGCTATCCAAATTTCAGTATTAAAAAGTTATTGATTAAAAGTAGTTTGACCATGACAAACGGTTTGCAGTCTTGTATATTATTTGCAAATAATTGGGTACTAATTAATGTTACTTAGGTATGCTAATACTATTATTAATTTGGAGTAGGTTGAGTTAATCGTTTTATCATCCTTAAACGTGTCGAGCTATTCCATAAAAATATTATTAAGACATAAATATAAGTTTTGTCGTATAGTTAATCTCATGGGCCACACAGATTTCCTGAATGTCGCGATTTCTTATTGTTAAATTCTAAAACTAGTAGGAAACCTCGAATAATCAAGAAGCGTTACTTTAGAAGTGTTATATATTTTAAAAAAGTCGCTTAGTTGGCGAATGGAGGATGCCACTTGCCAGGCAGATGTGCATGCATGACGAATAAATAGTACCGATATTTTATTTTATTTTTTGAAACAAAAATAGTACCAGTGTTTTGTTATGGTAAAACGCGACTTATAGCTTTCCCCCCAAGATATGACGGGTTTGTCCGTATTAGGATTTTTAAATCGGGTCCAATATATAATTTTTATTGGGATAATTATACTCCTATTTTTTAAAATTTAGTATAATTAGACGTAAATCTCTCCTGTGGATAAGTATGACGGTTTAACGTGATTAGAATTTTTCAATCGGGTTCGATATATAATTTTTATAGGGATAATTACACTTCAATTTCTTAAATTTTAGTGTAATTATACGTAAATCTCCCCTCCGCCGCAGAGATATGACAGTTTGTCCAGATCAGGATTTTCCGATCGGGTTCGGTATATATAATTTTTATTGGGATAATTACACTCTCATCCCCTAAAATTTAGTATAATTATACGTAAATTTATTGTGGTTTTGGTAGTTACATCTAGCATTCATTAGATTTGTTTTCTTCTGACAAATAAGTTACTATATTATGTAAAATTTATCGAATTTGCTGATATTAACAAAAAAAATAGAAAAAAAACTATATTTACCTCTGATTAACTTATTATTAATTATAGCAGGTCAAATAATTTTTTTATGATCAAATTATCCTCATACGTCCTCGCATTTTAATGCGTGTGAGGAGGTATATCTTCACAGTTATAAAGGTAATTTAGACACACAAAAAAAAAATTTATTTGATCTATAATAAGTTAGTAATAAGTCACTCGAGAGTAAATATTATTTTTTATTTATTTATTTTTTTATTAATATCAATAGATTCAATGAATTTTAACTAACAGATGGACTTATATGTTAGATAGAAGCAAACCTCAGGGGTGTTAGATTTACATAAAGACGCATACATATATAAAAAGTAAGATTTATATATTTGAGCCCTGTAGTTTTAATATTTTCTATATTTCTATATGATGTCTTTTCGTACATATATAAAAAGTATATGTTTATTTTATTTATACTTGCATAGAATAAACAAAAATAATATTTTTATAAATTAAAACAATAATATAAACATATATATATAAGTATGATATATGTTTAGCAATTTAATATTATTAGATTTTAATATATGCACGTACAAATTTACCAAAAGGAAATTATTTTCTAATAATATTATTTGCTCAATGACTTATATTTCCAAAGTTTTACAAAGTTACAATATTATTATTTTTAAGTAATTAAATTTTTTAATATCTAAAAGTTTTAAGCCGAGTTTATTGAGCCCAACAAATTCTTGAGAGGTTGCATCCCCAATTTTGACAAACCCGTCTTGCACTGATTATGCATTTATTTTTTTTTATTATTATATGAAAAAAATAGAATAATTATAACGAATTCTTTTAAAATTTGACATAATAAAAAGTACGTTCATATTATTTAAAAAATTATCAACACCCTTTAATTTTAATAGACGTTTAACAATTAGTCCAATTTATTAGGATACGATCGAAATGCACTTGTGCATTATAAATTATAATTTTGATTTAAATATTTTTATGGATTAAGTGGATATTTTTTTTACATATAATTTTTCATATTTTTCCATCCATCTTGTCCAATTCTTTTATAATTTTAGAAAAAAAATATAATAAAGGCAAGTTGATCATTCTAGACCTCCATCCAAATATTATATAATTTTATCAAATATCGAAAGGATATTTATTATTTTTTAAAATAACGATGAATATATATAATTATGACAAATTTTAAAAAATTTACTGTATTTACCCGAAAATAGATTAGTGTCCAATTTTGAGTTGGACGTGGAGCCCAATAATGAAAGGGGCTAATGGGCCAAGCCCATATGAGTCCCATTGATTAGCAGCAACTGGTTCTGCCGACTGGCCCTTTCTCACCTCATTAAATTGAAAAATAATTAGAAGATAAATTAAAATTTAGATCTAAATATGTACTTTACATTAATTCATGGAAAATGACATAAAGCAATTAAAATAATAAATAAATAAAGAATTGTCACTGTAATAATAAATCGGAAGCGCTTTCTCTCTGTCCTCTCAGCTCGCGGAGCAAGCGAAAGGTACCCAGCAGATCTAGATCCCACTCCCAGTTCTCGCACTTCTCTCTTTCGATTTGGTAACCTCTTCCATTCGCGGTTTTGTATTTGTTGATTTTGTTTGTTTTCTTGTTCCTCGCATTCGTGTGTTTGGATGATGCTGCGTCGGTCTGTGTATTGATTGTGAATTTGACTTTTCGTTTTTGGTTTGGTGTCGTGATTGAGTGGAATTTCAGCTGTTGAGTGGTGTAGTTTGCTTCGTGTGTTAGTTTGGGTCGTTTTGTGATTTCCTGGTACCACGCCAGTGAAGTCTCCGAGCTTGAATTAGCTGACGTTTGTTGTTTGTTTGTCGTTTTTTGGTTGGATTTTGTTACGGTTTATCCATCGCACGCTGCATGGGTATTGGATTTGGAATGGCAAGTCATCTGAGATTGTAAATTCCGAGGCAAACTGATTTGCTTTAAGATGTGGTTGCTCGTTGATCTTCTTGATTGATGCGAAATGTATCAGAGAGTTGGTAGAAAGTTCACATCTTTTGAGTTTTCGGTTGGGTAGTTTATGTATCTATCGGTGCATTGCTACTTAGAGAGATCATGAATGTGTCTTTTCTTGGAAAATTTGGGTGTGCGCAACGACCATCCATTGAGAACTTCCTAATCCTGAAGTCTGTAGTAAAATAAGAGGTTCTGTCTCTGTTTAGTTGTTATGATCATGAAAACACATGAGATTCGCATGTTAATTGGTAATTTGGTAGAGATCTTTGTGTAACAGTTACTCAAATCAGCTGTTGTAGCTCTGTGACGTTGTATTTTCTATACTTAACTATTTTTCTGGTTCCAAAAAGTTGGCCTTATGTTATTGTGCATTCAACCGTGTCTAACAGGTTATTTCAACTGTAAAACCATGTCAAGAAGACCTACTGCCCGTCGATTTGCAGACAGTGGGAGTATTCCTTTTGTGGGTGCATTGCATCCCAAGTCCCGTCCATCTCCATTGTTATCCGTCGGAATATTTATTGTGGTAAATCTTGGCATCTTTCACTTTGTTCCTCTAATGCATGCAAGCATGCACATTTTGCATGAAAAAATGTATATGCGCACACTCACACATGGGACATGCATATTTCCATTTTGCCATGCGTACTGTCCAATCATGATTTTCAAGTACATTTTTCTTGTAAGATTTAAAAATATGGGTTAAGGACGATGGTTGTCCCCCTTCCTCATATTTGCTTGATTACGATCCTGATGACATACATGAGTACGTGTGCCTGGATCTGAATGCATAGTGTGCGAACTAAACTGGGTACTTCTTGTGGAATTTTCAGGGAACACTGCTGGTTGTTGGTTATCTGTATCGTTCAGGTCTGTTATTGATCTTTCTAAACCCTCAGCCATGCACATATCTAGGAAGATTGATCAGATAATTACATACCTTTTTCTTCCCCTGCTTTCTTTTCCTGCTTACTTATGAGTATATTTTGCCAAAAGTAGTTTGGTAAGAAAGTGCAGATGGAATGGTAAATTGAACATGTTTGCTAATATTCCTTTTGGTGTAATCTGAGTTTTAAATTGTTTCCTGACAGGTGGCAGGAGTGGTGACATAGCTGCTTTAAATAGACTTGATGGTGAGTGTCTCTTATTCGAAAGAGTACTCCATTATATTAAGTGCTTATTAAAATATTTTTCCATTTTATTTTCTGAAGGAATAGCCATATGGTTCTAATAGGAAAAACCTTGTTCCAACTTGTTTTCATCAAATTGTTTCTCAGTGAATCTGGAATAATCAATATGCATCTGCAGTTTCTTGCTCTCGCGACTGACTATTTTTGTAAAATTCCTGTTTTCTTTTTTAGTTTGTTTTGATGAAGCAGCTGATGAGAACAAGACATTTTTAAGTGCAAAAATACATTTTGAAGATTAGTGATCTTATCAAAAGGACATATGCAGTTCCTGTAATTTCTGCTTGCTATCTTGCCTTTGATGTTAAATTAATGCTATCATTCTGGAGAAGAGTAACAGTTGGCTTGTTCTATCTTCTACTGGTTCCATTGTACATGATCAACTTTTGAGTGCTTAGATGAAGAAAAAAGAGCTTGTCTGATGTTTACTACTTTAGAATCCACCATGGCTTCCCTCTGGCTTCTTTTTCACGCCACCACTCGTATAAAGTATAGATAAATGCTGCTACTAGATGAGAAGCTATTTTTGTGTAACGCGGTCACATATATGCAGGTGGTGTTTCATGTAGCCTAGAACTTCAGAGATTAATACCGATTCTAATGAAAGCATATGGCGACAGCATGCGAAAAGTGTTGCATGTCGGTCCTGAAACCTGCTCAGTGGTCTCTCAATTATTAAAAGAAGAGGATACAGAAGCTTGGGGTATAGAGCCATATGAGTTAGATGATGCTGATGCCAACTGCAAGAGTCTTGTGCGCAAAGGAATTGTGCGTGTGGCTGATATCAAGTTTCCTCTTCCCTACAGGCCAAAGTCATTTTCTCTTGTCATTGTCTCAGATGCTTTGGATTACCTGTCTCCTAGGTATCTTAACAAGACAGTTCCAGAGCTAGCAAGGGTATCTGCTGACGGTTTGGTTATATTATCTGGTAATTCTCCAGAACCATGATTTGTTTTGTGCTTCCACAAATCTACGGATGTTGCATGTAACCATAGTGGCTGACAAAACAAATGAAAAAAGAGAAATATATACGAAGACTGAGTTAAATATGTTTAGGCTACTTTCTCCAATGGAACTGATGAATCCTATTTAATTGTGTTTTTCAACTTCATATGGAAAAAGTCTTGTTTGATTTTATATACACTTTTAGGTAGGATTTGTGCATGTCACTAGGTGACTTTTTTCCTTGTTGAACTGTTAATGTAATTTGTAGCTGTTTATATGTGATTCTCGTGTTGCAATTATCCTCGACCTTGGTCTGTTTCATAAACAAAGTCCAACTCCTGTCAACTATAGCACCTGATCTTATATGGAATGATCATGTACTTCAATTATCTGACAAGTTTTGTACTTATTTCTGAGGAGGTCCTAATAATTTCATGTAAATGTAGGCTACCCAGGTCAGCAAAGGGCTAAAGTGACAGAGCTATCCAAGTTTGGTCGCCCGGTAAGTGTGAATGTCTTTCTCCGTTGCTTCCTTTTTTTTCTTATTGAGCTTCTTCTATGCATCTGATAGAAGAAGCACACACACACACACACACTCATCCAAACATATTATCGATGATTACACCCTGGACAAATCTACAGTTTCACCAGGATAATTTGTGATCCTAGATGGTGCTGTTTATCTGCAATTTTCAATTTCTCTAAATTTAGAAGTTACAATAATAGCTCTATTAAATTAATAAATGAAGTAAAGTTTTCAAAATTCACTTTCGGATGTCTTGTGCATGGAAGTCTAACTTTAGGCCATGAAACATGATGATTCGTAGTCGATGAATCTCTCTTAAATGAGCATTTTAAATCTTGAATATCTTGCATGGTGTTTTTAGGTTACACAGCATCCTTGACAACTAATAAAGAGCTGTTTCTGGGGTTAAACTCTTAAACATTAGCTTACGATCGTTCATAATATAGGCCAAATTGCGGAGCTCATCTTGGTGGATAAGATTCTTCATTCAAACCAGCTTAGAGGAGAATGAATCTGCCATCAAGAAGTTCGAGCAGGCAGCAAGCAAGAAATCGTACAAGTCGGCCTGCCAAGTATTCCACCTCAAACCGTTGCATTGATCATCAGACTGTAGAATGGTATTCCTCGGTATAACGATGCCAACAAGCATCTTCAGTTCTTACGTTGTTAAATTATCATTGTGGAAATTGTGTTAATTTGTTTTACATACAAATATTAGACACCTATATTATTGATTGAAAAAATTTTGCTGCTCTTATTTAGCATCCACCAAAGTGTATCCTTGTCTCAAACACTCCTGACATTAATCCAATTCTTATGCTGGCAAGAAACGCTCAACCGAGTTTCCACATCTCAATGTTTTCTTGATAATTATAGGGGAACAAAAAGGGAAAAAACTATATAACTATTTGACTGAATACTCATCATTTCACTTTCTGGAGTTATTTTTATATATTTGTTAGGGTTAATTACGCTAAAACAAATCTATTATATTAAAATAGATAATATTTTCAACCAATAAGATTTTTTTCTTAATAATTAACAATTCAATTAATACTCTTGGACATAAAATTTCGAATAAGTACAAAATAAATATTAGAGGTAAAATTTTGAATAAATAGAAATATATACTTAATATATTTAAAATTGATGATTTTTCTAGCACAATAATATTTTTTCTTAATAATTAAAAAATTCAAAAAATTCTAAAAAATAATATCGGCTAAAAATCAACTTAATTTTGATTAACCATGGTTTTGATATATATATATATATGTAGACATTTCAGATTTTTATCGTTCCTAGTAACAAATATTTAAGTGATTGAGAAAAAAATTACGAAATTAGAACTATGAGAGTTCACTTATGTGCGGTAGTCCCACTCAATACAAAAAATTTTACTCCCTTTTTCCGAAAGAAATTTTGGCACTGTGTATTGGTAAATTCAAGTCCATTATCAGTTCTAATTTTCTTAATTTTTCTATTATACTGTTTCTAACATACTAAAATCTCCATTCTTCCGTTCAAATTTGATGGAAAATGGGGTTTGGAATTAACTTGAAATTTCTTGGTAAGAAATGAGATTAAAACGGAAATTGCGTAAACTGTGGGAGTAAAAAGGAAAAATCCCTTCTCTTTGGGACAAAAAACGGTAATTTAGCTGATGAGGAGAATTACAGAATTACCGGAATACCCCCCTACTTTCAGCATAATTACTGCACCCTATGACTGCAAGATTGGACCCACTGTATAGTTGCAGCAGGGGCGGCTGCAGGTCCGACAGAGGATGACGTGGCGCGCCATCACTGGAACCACGTGTAACGTATTCAAAGGGTATCGTACCGGTATAAATACCTTCATTTATGATATTTCAAGCGCGCTTTGATCACCCACTTTTACCGCCCATTTATGCTCTAATTCGATCCCTTTATCTTATTTTCGACCCCACCTTTTCTAACTTAAGCATCGGAGAGCCATCGCCGAGGGCTTCTCGGCTAGTCTGACGTTTGCTGTGTTCTCAGGATCCACTCCAAGTAGCTTAAAAGAGGGAGTCAGCGATCACGACCCAACTATTCGACCTAGCGACCCCGATCCGGAAATCTTAATTTTGAGCGACCTACATCATTAGCCAATATAGAAAGATAATTTAATATCACAGAAATTAAATCTCAATTATATATGTACATAGTTGTATATATATATACACATACACGAAAGTTGCGACGAATGACTATTGCCTCCTGACCTCTGGGCAACGACAAGGGTCTGGGCAATCAGGGGGGGGGGGGGGCAACGAGAAAGGAATCTCCTAAAATTGGGCGATCGAAAAAAAAGAGGTGTCGTCATAATAATGCCACTTAGATCGTGGGTCGCGTAGAGAAGGAAGGAGTTTGGGCGATGGTGACTCGTCTTGGACTTTGTGATGCACAACGGGGAAGAGGAGGGGAGAAAGATCCAAAAAACATTGGAAGGAAAAAAAATTATTTACACCCTTTTGATTTTATATGTATTATACTTACCTGCTTATAAGTGCAAAAACATTATTAGGGTACGTATATGTTAATAAATTATACATATTGTTAAATTAATGAAAGGTAAAATTTGAAGTTTATATAAATATTTGTTGACGTTAACATAGTTCATCCAAAAACTAACTACAAGGGTATTTTTGTAAAAAAGAATTCCTGAAAAGAGTGTAAATTAAATTAACCCTATTTATAATAGAAAATAAACAATAAATAATAGATAGAAAATGGTATTCTTTTAATTTACTGGCAGTGTTAATGGCTCATTGATCTCACCTCTTATTACGTACCACCACACACTCAAACGAATTTGATGCAGTAATTATTCAACGTAAACTTGTATCTTTACCCCAAATGTTGTTCCACCATCCATCCATTAACCTCAACCTCTCCTATAAAACACACGAAATCACTTCAACCTAATATTCCCATTCCAATAAACGCATTGACACCATCATCTGCATATCAGAGAAAAAATGGACATCCCAAAACTCTCAATTCTCTCGATTTGTCTGATGGTGGCCCTGCAGCTCGCCTGCGCCCAAAACTCCCCTGGTGACTTCCTCAAAGCCCATAATGCTGGCCGTGCACAAGTTGGCGTCCCGCCCCTCGCTTGGAATGAGACCCTTGTCGCCTATGCTCAGGACTACGCCAAAAAACGATCCGGAGATTGTGCAATGAAGCATTCTGATGGACCCTATGGTGAAAACTTGGCAGCGGGGTCGTGGGACGTGAACGCCAAAGAGGCGGTGCAAATGTGGCTTGACGAGAAGAAATTCTATGATGTGGGTTCGAATTCTTGCATTGGAGGAGAACCGTGTTTGCATTACACACAGGTGGTTTGGCGAGGCTCGACCCATGTTGGGTGCGCCAGGGCGAAGTGCTCGAATGGATGGACGTTTGTCACATGCAACTATGATCCCCCGGGGAACTATGTTGGAGAGCGTCCTTATTAATTAGACATTGTTATGATAACATAAAGTGGATTACGACATTACTCATATATATATATATATATATATATTAAAAACAGTTGTAATCCTTTTTGTGTGTAATGAAATAAAATGAAGAAAAATGATGATTTTAGTCCTGTAACTTAAGGGGTGGCATTTCTCGAATTGATTTTCGTATTTATACCTATAACTTTATAATTTTGGAAATTTTATTCCTTTTCTATCCAACTTGGTCGGAATTGCAATTTAATTGAGACATGTGCATATCACATGTAATTTTTTAGACAAATTGACTGAAAAAGGATGAAAATTGTCAAATTTTAAAGTTACATGACTAGATTTCGAAATCAACTCTTACAAGACCAAAAAGGCCACCCCATAAGTTACAGAACTAAAATTTTTTTTTATTTCCCTAAAATGAAATTTTAGTTTGCTTTTCTTTTTTGATAAAAAAAAAAAAGTATATTTTGTGACTGAGTTTATAAACTTTTTAGAACATCTTATAAGATGCTTGTGAAATCACAAGATGCTATAAAGTATTTGATAATTTTTTTAAGAAAAATACTTATAATCTCTAATAATAAAATGTGAGGAGCGTATGAGCTCTTTAAAAAACAGGAGTTGTCAAATTATTTTCAATATCTTAATAAATTTCTTCAAATTAATTACGAATTTGTCATTACTAACATCTTATAAGCTTCATAATTTTATTTATCCAATACTTTATAAACTTATTTTTAAAATAAAATTTAACCAAACACCCTCTTACACGGTTTTTGAGCGAGCTAATAGTTTTTTTCACAAATATTTTATAAGATGTTCGAAAATTATGGTAAATTTTTATACAAAGAAAATTTATTACTTGAACTCATGTTTTTGTCCATTCTCTTAAAACTTGAAGAGGAAAGGGGAAATGGGTGCTTTGGACACAAATTTGAAAAAAAAAACACAAAAAGGGAAGAAAATGACTGTTTTCTCCCTTTAAGCTCGCCGCACAAGGATTATTATTTTAAAAATTATATTTCATTTTTTTTTATATTTTGTAATTATTCAAAAGCTATAATATTAATATAAAAATAATTTAAAGAATGATACCCTTAATGATCTTTTTATATTTAATCATATTTTGTAATCCTTTTAACTAAATATTATATTATATTACCATAAAAAAATATCTCGCATACAATACATCAAACCAAATATTATAATAGATAATGATGATTAGTTATCATTTCATTTTCTTTAACACCAAATCTCATCATGCCTAATCCTATCGTACAAACTAAACGAGGCCAAAAGGTTGGATTAACTATCCCATTAATTAATCTAAGCTAGGATTAATTCCTCCCCCCCCCCATATGCCCTTTCACTTAAAATTGACACAATTTTTATGATTCATATATTTACTCATTATTAAGTTGGTCGATTATTTTTTAATTTTTCCACGATAAATATTTTTTTTCACTTTTACTTTTTTTTTACTTGTAAAATACATATATGTATGCTTAAAAGAATGTATTTTAAATTTAAAAAAATCAATAATAAAATATAATAAAAAATATTACTTCTTGTTTTTTGGGACTTTTTTAAAATATTGAGTTTTGATTAGTTATTAAATTTTAAAAGTATAATTTTTGCCCTTCTTCTTCTTCATTTTTTTTTTCTTTAAATGTCTACTTTGAGCTTCTGCTACATATAAATTAAACAAAAAATATAAATATCCCACAAGGATTATTATTTTAATAATATATCTCAATATTTTTGTATCTTTTGTGATTATTTAGAAGCTATTAAAATAAAAATACATAAAATGATGCACTTAATGCATGGTCTTCTTACATTTAATCGTATTTTGTAACCTTTTCAACCAAATACTATATTATATTACCATAAAAAATATCATACATACAATACGTCAAATCAAATACTATATAATGAATGATGAAATTAGTTATTATTCCATTTCTATTACACCAAATTCTATTAAGCCTAATCCCATTAAACAAACTAAATGAGGTCAAAAAGTCATAATTTGAGGACTAATTTGCAATAATAAATTGTTTGAGAATATCATCTAAGGACCAAGCTCATAATTACCCCACTGAATCATCTAAATGGACATCTCACAAACAATCAATATTAGAGTGGAATATTGAGCAAAAATATAAAATGAAACACAAAATTTACATGATTACTTCAAATTGATAGATACATGAACAAAAGGAAAAGTATCATATACATGATCGGTCTCTTTTTGTTTTCCAACGTTCTTGAATAGTCATCAATTAAAGCTACATTCTCTTGTACTGTTCAAGAACAGGATATATGTTGTCAAACGCCGTAAACGTATCATCCTTCTGCTTGGCTCCGGCAATCACAATCTTTCCGGATGCAAAAACCAGAATCGTGACCTTGGGTTTCATCATCCTGTAAATCAGCCCTGGAAATATCTCCGGCTCGTAAACTGAATACACTCCATGCCCGCAAATCATGTTCTCCAATCTGACGGGGAACTTAACATCGCAAGAAGCAACCATGTTCTGAATCTTGAACCCACTGAACCTGACAGGGAAACCAACTTTCTGGACAACCCGGGCAAACTTCCTGGCCGCCAGCCTCGATTGTTGTTCCGTCTTTGCTCCGGTGCAGACCATCTTCCCGGACGCGAAAATCAGGGCTGTCGTCTTTGGCTCCTTAATCCTCATGATAACAGCAGAAAAGCGCTTGGGATTGTATTCTGAATTCCTTGTTTTGAGCGAGATCTCTGCAAGATTTAAGTTGCAGTCCAGGTTTACCGTCGAGACGATGTTCTGAATGGTTGGCACAGGGCTTGACGGGTTGTTGGACATTAACTCGGAATCCGGGGCCTGGTTTTCTTCGAACCATTGATGGAAATTCTCTGGAAACTGATTGTCTTTTAACCATTGATTAGCCATTGTTTCTTGATTGTTTCTGGTGTAAGAAACGCAATGGACGCCGAAATCTGAGAGATAGTTTGCCTTGAAGAACAAAGAGAAGTAAGGGAAAGAACTATGAATTCTTGATCTGAGGATTTAATAGATTGTGTTTGAACTCTTGTGTTATATATAAATATATATGTATATATATATATATATTTGAATTCTGGTAGGAGTAGGATATATTTAGTAGATTGTGTTTGAACTCTTTGTGTTATATATATATATATATATATATTTGAATTCTAGTAGGAGTAGGATGGTACCAATGATAAGATGTCAATTTAGTCCTTCATATACAATATTGAATTTTCATCCTTTATCTTTTTAATAATCACATTTAGTCATATAAGTTTAGAACTTTTAACATATTTACCTTAGAGACTCACCAACACCTGTTCTTTTGTTGTTCTTATGCTTGACATTGTGTTCGTCTGTTGAGACGTGCGGTCCGATTCCCTTGGACTACTAAAGGATGGACCATTAACGTATTGATTGTTGCACGGAGGTGGAGAGGGAAACATGTTATCAATGCTGCTTATCGGAGGTGGAGAGAGAAACATGTTATCAATGCTGCTTATCGCAATCTTTTGGCATTGATCCCTTATATATCACATTTGGCAAGAACGGAATCGACGGAGGTTTCAAGAGCTGGATCGAGATGCATAATCCCTTACTTGGATTATTCTGGATGAGATTAGACTCCGCACAATTAGTACTGAACTTACTCATAGTGTTAGCACTATTGCTTTCTATAGAGTATGTCAGATACCATGGCATACTTAGAGTGCCATTTTGGTTGTACGCTATGTACTTTTACTTTATTTAATAAAATTTACCTTTACCGAAAAAAAATATACATGTTTAAATGTATAAATATGTCCAATTATATACATATTTATATATTTATATTGTATAAACATAGATTCATATATGTATAACTTATTAATTTTAACAAAACTTAGTTATAAACAAACAAATAAATATTTAATTTTAAGAATTTAAAATAATTTATACAAGTAGAATATTTTTCTTTTAATTTGAATTTATAAGCTAGTAACTATTTTTTATTAATATATTAATTAAATAATATAATATTTTAATTATTAAGAGGTGTAATTTTATATACAGATTCAATAAAAAATATTAATAAAATAATTTTAAGTTAAATAAAAAAAGTATAAATAATAAAAAATATATGGGTCATATTATTCATTCTCATAAACATTACTTTAACAGCCACTCTACTTTTTATTAATTACAAAACACCCCTTAGGGCATTTCTATTATTGAAAACTTAAGTTAAAGTTTAACCAACACTACAAGAAAATAACTCGATAGCAACGAAAAAGAATTAGCATCGAGGTAATTGCCAAGTAAAATTCTCATTGCTAAATCACATTATTTAATACAAGAATTTACTTGTTGATATTTAACAACGAATATTTTACAATATATATTAAATAGTGTAGATTAGCAACGGAAATTTTACTTGCTAATTAGCTTGACGCTAACTTTAGCATTGAATTTTTTTGTAGCTATTTTCTTGTAGTGCAAGTCAACATGAGTATTTTGAAACTTTAAAGGCTGTCATGGATAGTTTATGTGATTTTTGATTTGTATAAAAAGATAATAAATGGAGGATGTAAATATAATTATCCTTAATATCTGTCACATCAACCAGACGAGGTCATAATAGATAGAAACTGGTATTATTTTAATTAATTGGGAGTGTTTAATAGCTCATTGATCTCACCTCTTATTGCATACCACCACACACTTAAACGAGCAAACAAATCTCATGCACTAATTATTCAACGTAAACTTGTATCTTTACCCCAAATGTTGTTCTGCCATCCATCCATTAACCTCAATCTTTCCTATAAAACACACAAAATCACTTCAACCTAATATTCCCATTCCAATAAATGCATTGACACCATCATCTGCTTATCAGAGGAAAAATGGACATCCCAAAACTCTCCATTCTCTCGATTTGTCTGATGGTGGCCTTGCAGCTAGCCTGCGCCCAAAACTCCCCTGACGACTTTCTTAAAGCCCACAATGCTGGCCGTGCATAAGTTGGCGTCCCGCCCCTCGCTTGGAATGAGACCCTTGTCGCCTATGCTCAAGACTACGCCAAAAAACGATCCGGAGATTGTGCGATGAAGCATTCTGATGGACCCTATGGTGAAAACTTGGCAGCGGGGTCATGGGACGTGAATGCCAAAGAGGCGGTGCAAATGTGGCTTGACGAGAAAAAATTCTATGATGTGGG
The DNA here is from genome assembly GCF_000512975.1 of Sesamum indicum. Lineage (NCBI taxonomy): Eukaryota > Viridiplantae > Streptophyta > Magnoliopsida > Lamiales > Pedaliaceae > Sesamum > Sesamum indicum. Next base: position 15,177,367 of record NC_026154.1, read on the forward strand.
TTCGAATTCTTGCATTGGAGGAGGACCGTGTTTACATTACACACAGGTGGTTTGGCGAGGCTCGACCCATGTTGGGTGCGCCAGGGCGAAGTGCTCGAATGGATGGACGTTTGTCACATGCAACTATGATCCCCCGGGGAACTATGTTGGAGAGCGTCCTTATTAATTAGACATTGTTATGATAACATGAAGAGGATTACGACATTATTCATATATATATATATATATTTAAAGATAGTTGTAATCCTTTTTAAAATGAAATTTTAATTTGCTTTTCTTTTATTGTGATTGAATTTATAAGCTTTTTAAAACATCTTGTAATATGTTTATGGGATCATAAGATGCTATAAAGTGTTTGATAATTTTTTTAGGCAATATTGCAACTTTCGTCCTGTATGTAGAGGGGGTTGGCAAATTTGGTCCTCTAACTTTCGCGGTGGCAATTTTAGTCCAGTATCTTTCAAATATTCGCGATTTTGGTCCTTCAGCAATTTTAGGACCATTTTGCCCTTCTAGCGAAAAATTAACCCTAGCCCCCTTCATGCTCCAAGTTTGGCCCAACATGCTTTTGAAATAAATTAAGCTCTCATAAATTCATCCTTTTTTTCGATCGCCTTGTTCCCGAGTATTCAAAGTCCTCGATTTTACGGACTTCCTCGAACCACACTACCGCAACAGATGGTTCACAGGTATTTGGCTCCTTCAACAACAAACAACACAACCCTATTTCGTTTCCTACCTTAGGGCGTCAAAGGGATTTCAATATAGGGACTTAATAGAATTTTGGACAAATAGGTTGAACAAAGGCCTTGTTTTATTGAAAAAATATAGAGAATATTACATAAATATTATTCCTCTGTTGGATGAGACAACTGTTTAGCCTCTCATATTATAGAGGACTTGACTCTTTGGGGAAACTCCCATAAACTGAAAGTTTAAAATACTACAATAGATTGAAAAGACTCAAAATTCTAATCCTTTGAAGAGTTGGAAAAGTTTTTCTGATGATACCCATATGCTTCATTACATCTTTATTTATAGGTGTCCGCGGACTTCAAATTCGGACTCCAAACTTATTTTTTGATGACATCATTGCATTTATCATTATCTTGTCTCTTTCGGATGACGTCACTACGTTCGTTATGGTCGTGTTTTTTTCAACTGTTGGTCATAATGGTTTGTCGGCCATGTGATTTTCAGCTAGCTTTTCTACTTTGCTAACTGTTGGCCTTTTGTCGTTTTCTAGCAACAATCTTATCTTTGATTTTTTATATTTTTTAATTTTTACTTCTTTTTATAAAAAATTTTCTTTGGAGATATATATTTGCACCAAATACACCAAAAAAGTTCGAAATGTGGTACGTTTGCAACCATCAAACTAATTAAAATAAAATTAAAACCACTAGACTAAAACCCCAAAAATTGAAATTTTGTACATACATACAAGTCGATAAAGTTGCACATGCAGCAATGTTCTCTTCTTCTTTTTGGAGAATAAGAACTGATTTCTCAACTCCATTATGAGAATCCAAACCAATGATATATTTTCTCGAGTAAATTATAATTATTTTTTCTAATATTTGGTATAATTATCAATATTTTTTTATTGATTGAAAAATTATAAATATCCCCCTTAAATAAAAAAATATTATATAGCTTTTAGACAGTGAAGTAAACATTACTATTTTATCCTTGCTAAATTTTTTTAAAATTAAAAAATATATATATAAAATAAAATTTGAGAGTGGGTAAGAAAAACATTAGTTTATAAAAATATTTTAAAAAATTATACAATATCTATAAAATATAATTTATAATTCGAAACTGTATTTATAATTATAAAAATTGGATGAAAAACTTAATAGGAGCTAACAGAATGAACTCCTTGTTAAACGGACTTTAAATTATAAAATATTTTTAATTTTTTAAATAATAACGATATATTTATAATTATGTCAAATTTTAAAAATTGTGATTGTAATTTAAAAAGAAAAATAAAATTGTAGGAACAAAGTTTCATCATTAGGTTTGCACATGCCACAATGTTTTGTAGTCAGAGTTCTGGATCTCAACTCAATAATGGCCTGACGTTTTAAGTGTTCGGAATAGGGATGTGTTTGTTTAGTCAAAATAAGTGATTGGATGTGATTATACAGAGCTGAAAAATTGGAGCTAATTGAGGTTCAAAGTTGAAGTACATGTTCCGTAATTACCGCTCTGTAAAATTTATTGCCAAACATCTCCATTATGCTCAAGTATTCAAATTCTCAAACATAATTTCCGCCTGACTTTTGTACAATATGAATATTTTTTTTAATTAATATTTTATTATATATTAGTTGACATTAAAAATTTTAAATAATAAAGTGGGGAAATGAAATTAAGATATTGAAGCCCTAATTTATGCTAATTTTTCCTCCTTTTTCGCAGCATCACGTGCTTTTTCCCTCCAAAATAGTTGGTTAACGGCAATTAATAGAGCATAACAATCATACACGCCCCACATGACTTCATGGGATCAAAAAGACTTATTTTTTAATTTAACGGTACCAAAACCTTAACCTCCAACAATTGTGGTACCAAAAGATTTTGCCCGTTATAATTCACTGCGTCCTTAATTTGAAATGTTCAAATATCAAATTCTTATTAAATATATTAATAATTCCAAAACCCAAAAAAAGAACAAATAAAAATTACTACTGGAAAAACAGGATGAAATTATACTTTTAATCCCTCAGGATATGGGGTTCAACACTTTTAGTCATTTACTTTATGAAAATTTTAAAATAGTCCCAAAATTGAGAAAATTCGACACATTTAATTACTTTTATGCTTTACGAAAATTTTATAATGATCCTGAAATTGAGAAGACTCAATCCATTAGTCCCATAAATCCGATAAAGTAGAGGATTAAATACGTCGAGTTTTCTCAATTTTGAGTCCATTTTGAAAATCTCATAAAATAGAGAACTAAAGATGTCGAGTTTTCTAATTTTAGGGCTATTTTGAAAATCTCGTAAAATAGAGGACTAAATATATTGAACCCCTATCCTATGGAACTAACAGTGTAATTTCGTCATAAAAAATTATATATAAAAACATTTATGGGACTCAAATATGTTTTTATTTGTTATTATGGGATCTCAATCTTACCACTTGAATAAGATCTTATTGGCCTATAGATCATCATCATCTTCTCTCTCTCTCTCGCTTTTCCTTTTCCAGAACAGTTCCAATAATTATATTATGAGTTTCAATCATTAACAATTAATATATATGTACAAATTATCAACACCAAATATTTAGAACTAACTAACAATTCCAGTACAGTAGGCAAAATTACACTTTTAATCTCATATAATAGGGGGTTTAACATTTTTAATCATTTGCTTTACGGGATTTCCAAAATGATTTCAAAAATTAAAAAACTCCACATTTTGTACCCTTCTTTACGAAATTTCCAAAATGGTCCAAAAATTGAGAAAACTCGACACATTTAGTCCTCTACTTTATATGATCTATGGGGCTAAATATGTAAAGTTTTCTCAATTTTAGGACCACTTTAAAAATCGCGTAAATTATAAGATCAAATATGTCGAGTTTTCTCAATTTTAGGATTATTTCAAAAATTCCATAAAATAGAGAACTAAAAGTGTCGAACCCCTTATCTTATGAGACTAAAAGTGTAACTATCTCTATTACAGTACATCAACAACTATCATTAGAATTATATCAAATACCCATACCACGATAGGTTTGAGATCATCGAACCTCAAATTCATCAATTAAACTAAGTCTCATTGACCATAAATCACCATGTCTAAGCACTTTTGTTCAGGAAAAAGGGGAAAAAAATAAAAATAAAAATAAAAACACATCTTTTCATTTCTTCTTAAATCAAGTAATTCTTTGACAAATAGGTGCAGGATGGTGACATGCGTTCACATGACCAGTGACTTTACTGCCAAGCCAGGACAATATTCGATGAGATTGATAATGTTATTATATAATATATAAGTATTCAAATAATTCCAAAAGAATATATATGTATATATACTTTGTTATCTGAAATAAATTGATTAAGATCTGCATGCATAGTCATACAATTTCGAGTCCTCTAGTATTTGTCTTCACTCACCCACAATAATACCGGTGATTCTCTATATAATTAAATAAAATTAAATTAAAAATAACAACAACATTACAAGAAATATAATATTTAATTATAATTAATTATCATGGTTAATAATTAATAGTCATAATAAAAAATTATTGATTACGACCACACAACAATTATTGGTCATAGTTTTTGCAAGTATGGCTAATACATATGTCATGACTAATGCCAAAAATAATTTTTATAGTGAATAAGTTAAATTTTTGTATAGCCAATCAAATCGTTATTTACCACAGCTTCTATAGCCAATGAAATCGTAGGCAATATATAGTAATTTTTTTCAAGTGTTATTAGCAGTTATTTTTGCAGGCGATGCCAAAATATTAGTCATAACTAAAAATAATCACAAATATATATTTAGGTCATTGCTAAAATCGTGGTAGATGTAGATTAACCGTGAAAAATATTAAATTTTTTTTATTTATTTGGTTTGATCATCATAGATAATAATGATTTTATTATGATTTTTAAACCGTTATTTATTTATAATGTACTTAACAATCTATTCTTTTTTTAGTGATGTAAGTTAGATTCTTAGATGGAACCAATTATGTTGTCTTAATTGGAGTAGCTACAATTAATTTAATCCTATCAAAAACCATGAAAAATAGATTTTTCTTTGATATTACAAGAATTTGAAATATTACATTTTATGATGGTTAATTTATTTTGATTAAATCTTGTCCAAACGAAATATATATATATAAAAAAATCATGCATCTCCATCAATCACGAGATTTCGACACATACAGCAGTTGGTAGATGTCAAAATACAGGTTATTACAATGTATCAAAAACAAATTGTGTGCCTTATTACGCGTGTGAAGCCCCATTGTCGTCTTTTTGTGCGACTTTTGCAATAGATGTCTTTTTGTGCTTGATTTTTCTATATCAAATTAAAAAATACGTACATATGTATGTATATATATATGTTTTTCCTAAAATAACCCCTGCAAATCTTGAAATAATTATGGGGAGATTATATATTCAGTATCATGCAGCTATGTTCAAATTATACTTACCATCGCAAATTAATAAATGTCTTACCATAATAAAAGTAACCAAAAAATGAAGGGCTAAAAAGTAAAAACACATACACCATATACCTTTCCTAAACCATTTTTGGAAACTTAATTAAACACTATCACTATCTTCTTCTATTCATTACATCATTAAAACATTCAAATTCAAAAATTAATTCAATACATCAATATTTCAAATCAATTCATTCGATCAAATGAAACAAAGAAACAAAAAAATTTTTATAACAGTAGACATATATATATATATATATATATATATATATAATCTTTTGATTGTGATGCGTCAACCTTACTGACAGAGAGGAAGACCTCTGCTACTCCCTGTGAATTATAAATACAGCAACATATCATTACCCATAACCGTCCCAAAAATCTCACAAAATGGATTCCTCCACCATTTCCCTCCTCACAGTGTCCCTAGTAATCGCCTCAGCAATGGCTGCCCGCGACCTCCCCCAACCCCAAAGCTCCTCGCAAGCCTTTCTCGACGCTCACAACCGCGCCCGAGCACAGGTGGGCGTCCGTCCCCTCGTCTGGAATGAAACCGTCGCGCGTTACGCGTTGGACTACGCCCACAAGCGCTATGGGGACTGCGAGCTGGAGCACTCCCAGGGGCCTTACGGCGAGAATCTGGCCGAGGGGTGGGGGACGCTTTCGGGGACGGATGCAGTGGGGATGTGGGTGAGTGAGAAGTCGTGCTACGACTATAGCTCCAACTCCTGCGTTGGTGGGGAGTGCCTGCATTACACGCAGGTGGTTTGGAACGACTCGGTTCATCTGGGGTGTGCCAGGGTTCAGTGCCGCAACGGTTGGTTGTTCGTCATATGTAGTTATGATCCTCCGGGGAATTACGTCGGCCGACGGCCGTACTAGGGTTCTATGTTCATTGACATTCTTAGCAATGTTAGATGTGTGATCATGATGGAATGTTGGTGGTGGTTTTTTATTTAGTATGAAGAAATAGAAGGGTTTGTATCATGTATTATTAGTCTTAATCACTATGATCACGGTGATGGAAATTCTAATCCAAATCTAATTTGGTGGTTTGGTTTGAATTAATTATATGACAAGTGTATTATATTTTTTGTGTGATTGATGTACAATTTACAAAAAATGATAAATCACATAATAAATACATTATACTTTTTATAACTAATTTAGTTTGACCGACCTGATTTGAATAAAAGAAGTTTACGATCATGTTGTGGTAGTTTTTAGTGACATATGAAAGTCGTTATATATAGTTTGGGCTCATTAGACTAAATTGAGCTTTTTATACATGTGGATAAGGTTATTACTTTCGAATTTATTTTAAATTATATCTTGGATCAAAGGATTTTAAATTTTTAATAATAAATTCATATAATTTCAAATTCTTCAATTTTGAATTTAAACTCTTTTTTGTTAAATAGTTATGGGTTTCAAATTTTGTATTATGCAGTAAATTTGAAATTAATTTTTAAAAATTTTTCCTCAAATCTAAATTCATTAGTCTAAATATAATCTTAAATTATTATTGAATGAGGTGATGAATTTGATTTGAGTGGGAATTTTCTTTATTTGTAATGCTATAAGTTTTGCTTGAGAGGGTTTGAAGGGTTATAATGTAATGAAAGGTTCACTTATTATATAATTTATCATTAGTCTTAAATAGCACATTAATCACACAACAAGTATGTTACGTATATCATATAATTAGTTCAAATCTAATTAAATATACGCATAATGCTTAAGAAATCATCTAAATAATAATAAAAACAAAAAATCGCTTCTTAAATAAAGAATTTCTAAGTTTTATATTACCAGTAGAACAAAACCTCATTTTATGTAGTGATTTGTGATTTTTGACTTAACGAATCGAAGTTGAACAATTTTGTATCTGACTGCCCTTGCACAATTGGGAACTAATTAAAAATAAAAAGCTCCTTAACAATCGCATGCACGTGAGATTTTATCTTTCCATATAGATATATATATTATATTTGCAAAATTATAAAATTAGTCCTGAATGTATTGGAGGGTGGCGAAATTGATCCCGTACTATGAGACTAACAATTTTAGTCATTTATATTTTAAATTTGTAATAATTCTGGTCCTTCCGACGCAAAGTGGTCAAAAAAAATTAACAGATCAAATTAGGACTTAGGGTTTCGACTACTAATGGACATTACTTACATAAGTTTCTAATTGTATCTCCCATTTAATGTTTTCATAATTTATGAAGGAAAAAATACAATGATGTTAACCTCACTCCATATATATATTTTATAATTACAAAAAATTACATGGAATGTTAATAAGAGACAAATTAAAAATTTATATAATTTTTTTACTTACATAAATATTTTTCATTCAAACCCTAATGGAAGGAAGCCAAGTGTAAACCAAGAATCTTCGGAAGGGGTGCAACTGAACATTACACTAACACCCCTTAAGGGATGTAGCTGTAGTTTGACCTAACCTTATGGGATGTCAATGAGGCCTATAATTACTCGAGTAGTAAGGTTAAGGTCTTACAACCAAAATGTTGTAGGTGTGAGTCATATGACTGTAGGTATATACTATTAGTCTACTTTTATAGTAGGTTATTTTATTTATTTTAAATATATTTTTTATTTAAAAATATTAATATATAGTATTTAAATTTAGATGTGTTGAATGATGTAGTTATGAATAAAATCTTATTGGGAAAAAAAATATTGAAGGGGAGTGGATCAGAATGACTACTTTGATATATGTTTTAATATATATAATAAATCAACCCCATTTGATTGGAAAAAACTATGATGAATTTTTTTTTTTTTTTTTTTGCACAAATACATGATTTTCTCTTCCTTTTCTCCAACTTTATCATTCCAACTTCTTTAACCATGGTTTTTTACAAAATTAATCAAAAAATATATTTTATTAGTAAAAGATTAAAGTACTTTTAAATATTTTAAATTTATATAGGTTAAATTATAACGGACGACATCTGTCATAATTATAAATACTCTTTTATTTTTTAAAAAATTACAAATACTCTTCTGAAGTTAATGGTCGTCTATCAAATATTTCTCGTGACAGCCTATTGTAAGTGGTACTTATTAAATGACTATTAATTTTTAGAAAGATCTTCGTAAACGATAAAGTATTTGTCATTATTACAAATACCTCAAGAGAGCCTTTTGTCATTTTTCCTTTTATATATAATAATATAAGCACACAAATTGTCCACCTTTTCTTTTTGGAGGGGGGGAGGGGGGTATATTTTGAGCCAAAATTATCCGTAAACACTTTTATATTCATAAATAAATAGGAAAAAATGCAAGCAACCCCCTTGTGATATTGTAAATGAGAAATTACCCTCTTGTGAAAAAATAAATAGCGATTTACCTCCCTATATTTTTTAAAATACAATAATTTACCCACCTATGATTTTTAAAATGAAGCAATGTACCTTCCTATATAAGGAGGTAAATTGCTTCATTTTAAAAAGTATAGGGAGGTAAATTGCTATATTTTTTTTATAGGGGGGTAATGTGCTCATTTTTAATATCACATGGAGATAAATTGCTATTCACCCTAAATAAATATTTGAATTGAGGATGTCATGTGTTAAGAATAACGTGAATTTGAGTTCCACCAAACAAATAATAACTACCGTTTCAAAGAAAAACTAAGCTGGAAGCCTCTGACTGCAGTGGAAGAATGGGGCAGAGGACAAACAGCAATCACAAATTTCCACAAATTGTGCCAATGTCGTCTTCTACCATGTTTCATATCTGTGTATTAGCAGCCAGCAGTGCTTCATGTTCATCATGTCCTCCGTTGGACACGGTGGTCCAACTCCATCCATAATGAACTGATTGATCAAGATTCCACAGCCACCAAAAGGGAAAACGTTCTTGTTCTATATGTTAGATTTTTTAATTTTTTTAATTTAGTCTCATTTATTATGAATTTCTCACATTACATCTCATAAGTTGAAATTTTTCTTAATTTTAGCCTCCACGTACATTTTTCGTCCAATAATTAGTGGAGCCATTAACAGTCTCACATGCATTTCTGTACATTTTTTGTTAATTATTGGACAGAAAATGCACGTGAGAATTATTGAGAAAATCTTCAACTTATGAGATATAATGTGAGAAAATCATAATAAATGTGACTAAATTAAAAAAAATCCTTCAACTTATTGATCACGGTCAAGCAACGATTGTTGGTCGTGGTGCTAAAATATTTGTCCTGACTAATGTTTGTGCTAATGTTTGTATTATGGATCTTAGCTGTAGCACATAACTTTTTATGGTAAAAAAAATTAATTTTTTGCATCAATTTAAATTAATCATTATTAATAATAATTATTTTTAGCCATAATTATTAATATTTTAGCCAATAATAATTTTGTTTTAATATATGATACTATGAGTCTGAATTTTGGAGGATTTGAAGAGTATAATAGAGATTGTATTTGATTTTGGTATTATTTTTTCAGAGATATTGCTTGAAAAATGTGAAGATAATAAAACTACGATATATAATTTTTTTTAATTGAAAAAAATTACTTATACATATATAACTTGTGGTTGAATATTTTGTATTATTTTATGTAAATATCAAATCATATTAATTAGTTTCTGCCATGCCCATAAAAGTTCAAAAATATATAACACCCGAATATTTAAGGATTTTAAAGTCTTCGAATTTTGAATTTCAAAATGCATAAGTTATTTTATTTATTTTAATAGTAGTGGTTGAAAATTATAATTTATTTTTCGATATTAATTAAATATGATGTTGATTATTAACTAAAATTCATAAATGTAACGTTTAAGTCAGCGGAAAAATCAGGCAGATACAAACTAATGAGAAACTTCCACGAAGAGTGTGTGTGTGTTGTGTTTGGAAAATAGAGAGAAATTAAAATAGAGATAAATGTTTGTTAAGTTGTTTTATAGAGTTTATAATAGGGAATTTTAGATTGTCCTCTCTTCTCAGGTTTGATATAATTATATATAAATTATTTATAACTTGAAAATTTATATTTATTATTCTTGAGGTTTGCTTTTATCATCTAATAAATAAGTCCCTCATTTATCAAAAGTCACCGAATTTATTGATATTAATTAAAAAAATATATATTTAACCTCGACTGACTTATTACAGGTCAAATAAATATTTTTAATTATAATCAAAATTACCCTCATACGTCTTCACAAGTTAATGTACGTGAACAGGCACATCTTCATAAGGGTACGTATAAGTCAGTAATAAGTCAACCAAAAGTAAATATTAATTTTCATTCAGTTTTTTTATTAATATCAATAAATTTAGTAAACTTTAACCAATTTTAGGACTTATTTATTAGAAGGAAGCAAGCCACAGGGGTGTCAGATGTAATTTTTCAAAAGCACATGAAGTTCACATATGATTACATCAAACTACAAGAAAGGAGAGTGTAAGTATCCCTTTATACTATGTTTGGCTTTTGCATTTTTCAATTGGTGTAAAATAAATAAGAATGAGTTAAAATACGCTGAACTATATATTTCGTAAAAATATAAGCAAATATTCAATATATTTTCGAATATCTTCTAGGCAAAAAAAAAAAAAAATGAAAACAAATAAAGCCTTCCTCTAGCAGCTACCTTTTTAACGTAATACGTCGTTTCAATTAATACATCAATATAACTAAAAATGATCAAATAATAAATTATAATAAACTCACATAAAAATGAGACACATTCGGTAGGACTGACTAGAAAAATATGATTTTTCGTACGATTAATTACTATAATCAAAAGAAAAAAAATCATTGTAAATACAAATCAACCACGGCTTCACAACGGTCATCAGTCGTTGTTTCTGTAAGTATGATCAAAACATTCGCTATACCAAAAACTATGGCGAATATTAATTTAATCGTGGTAAAAATTTAAATTTTTATTTAGATTTTATTTAACCATAGTTAATAATATTAATTTACAATAATTTTTAAGCCATTGTCATTTATAATATAGTAAAAATATATTTTTTTTTTATTTGTAATCTAAACCCATAATCTCGAAGTAAGTCATAAAACCTTAATCTTAACCACTAGATAAAAAGGTCATTGGTAGCTGGCGGCTGCTTGTTAATAGCATGTAGGCATATGCAACTGGAAAATAAAACCAAGTCACTTTCTTTTCTGTAGAAATTGGAGATTCCACGACGTCTCCCGTAGAAATTTCTATGGTGTAGAAAAAATATCTTCTTTTTTGTAACTTTTACACGACTCCTATTTCATTTCAATCTAAATACATATGAATTTTGATATATCTTTATCTCCGTCACATTATTATTGATTAACCAAATAGTGGTCTATTTTTTTTTTTATCAATTGAAATTTATTGTTAAAAATAAGGGCTAATTTTTAAATTGTTTAATTAATGTGATACTCGTTTGAGTATGCCACACATACTATAAATTTGAAGGGAAGATAAGTTGTTCTGATTTATATAATTTTTCGAATGAAATAAGTTTTTAATTATCATTTTAGGAAGACGACGTAAAGAATGATGTAATAAAAGCATTACACTATAACGTCAAATCCTGCGTAGAAGAAAGAAAGAAGGGGAAAAAAAAGGCTTGAATTTATTTTTGGTCATGTAATTTAAGTCATTTGACATTTTCGTCCTTTTCACAGTCGCATTTTGGTCCTGTATTTTTTTCATTTTTAAGATTTTAGTTCTTTTTCGTCAGAATCCACACCCTTCTTGTTAGTGGAGGTGACCTAAATTAAAAAATTACAGAACCATAATGCTACTTGAGAAAGTTAAGAACAAAAACACCAAATAACTAAAATTAAGGACGAAAAATATATTTAATCCAAAGAAAAAACGTGACATGAATAGTAAAGATGTGAGAAAATCCATTATTGAGAATGCCAAAAATTTCCATGCTACTCTACCTATATATACCCTCTTCTTGTGCATCATTTTGCATGAATCAGTCATTTTGCTCCGAATCAAACTAGACATGCATAAAACTATTTTAGTAGCTCTCTTTTTCTTTGCTATTGCAACCATTCTACAATATTCGTCATGCCATGCCCAAAACTCCCCGCAGGACTACGTTTCTGCCCACAACGCCGCCCGTGCCCAGGTGGGGGTTGGACCCATAGCATGGGACGAAAAGGTGGCAGCTTTTGCCCGAAACTACGTCAATCAAAGAATTGGTGACTGCAACTTGGTCCACTCCACCAACCGGCCATACGGGGAGAACCTTGCCAAGGGCAGTGGCGAGTTCACAGGCCGGGCCGCGGTGGAGTTGTGGGTAAGGGAGAAGCCCTTTTACGACTACTCGTCGAATTCTTGTGTTGGCGGAGAGTGTCTGCACTACACGCAGGTGGTGTGGCGCAACTCGGTACGGGTAGGTTGTGCGAGGGCTCGATGCAACAACGGGTGGTGGTTCATTTCTTGCAACTATGACCCTCCTGGCAATTACATTGGCCAACGCCCTTACTAGGCATGCGGACGTACAACCCTGGAGAAGAAAAGAGGGTTTCTTGCAAATCCTTTTATATTTACATACCGTGATTTATCGAAATAAATGAATAAAGAGGATTTCTTGATAATCCTTTTATTGTCAAGAGAAAGCAAAAATGCCTATTATGTGTAACTTGTGGTGTACACCATCATACCAGTGGCTAAATCAATGAAGAATTGTATCAATTCCTCCACGTGCAGTTCTTCTCATATTTTGGTTTGGATATGGTTTTTTTAATAATATTTGATTCATTATATTTAAATTTAAAAACTAATTCGATATATTCATATTTCCAAATTAACAAATGTGTTAAAAGAAAACCAAAAAAAAAAAACAAGAAATTACTACATAAATAGACTATAAATACTTAAAAGGGTATAACGAGCTCCCTGCATCTAGTTTGGCATAATTACAAACACCCCCTAAATTGTATGAAAAAATAGTTTTCTGATTTTAACAATCGTCTAACAATTAACTCAATTCGTTAGTTTCTATTAGTTTTCATCTAATTTTTGTGGAGAACCAACCAAAATGCCCGTGAGGACTATAAATTAAAATTTTATTTATTTTTAAAAAAAATTCAAAATTTTCTATGGACTGAATGGATAATTTTTTGTTATAATTTTTAAAGTTTATCCCTCCACCTTGCCCTTTTTTTTTGTAATTTTTTAATTATCTAAAAAAATACAATAAAAGTAAAATTGACAATTTCAAACCTTCATCTCAGATTACATATTTTCATCAAACATCGTAGAGTATTGATAATTTATCAAACAACGAAAGAGTATTCGTCACTATGCCAAACGTTAGAACAGATTATTGTACATAATTTATTACTCTACTCACAATTTTGGGATTTGAACCTAATTATATATAAGGCATCAACCTAATAATAATTGCTCTTTGCAGATTGAACTTGTACTTGATTAATTTGGTAGGTATTGTTGTTAACAAGAGATTTAGTTTAATTATGTCATATAATTGATTGATGAGAATAAAATGAACACTAAAAGGATATTGCATTAGTTTACAGATACGTATTAAGTGTTGATATTTAATATTATTAAGACCAATTACACTTACCCCTTCCGAAAATTCTTGATTTACACCTGGCTTCCTTCCGTTAGGGTTTGAATGGAAAATATTTATGTAAACAAAAAAATTATATGAATTTTTAATTTTATCTCTTATTTAACATTCCATGTAATTTTTTGTACTTATGAAATATATATATGAAGTGAGGTTAACATCATTGTATTTTTTCCTTCATAAATACAAATTTATTATATGAAAACATTAAATGAGAGATACAATTAGAAACTTATGTATTTTTTTTTTTTTGCTAATATCAGCATTTTTCATCTCTAATAAAATGAAGTCAAATGTAAATAATGAATTTTTCGTAGGGGTCTAAGTATAATTTCAAAAAAAATTGGAGAAATGTGTAATTTTACATTTTTAAAAGGGACTTAATTGCAATTAACCCTTAATAGTAATATATAATATGTCCACATAATTTTATTGTTTGTACAAAATAGAATTCTTGTATAATAATACAGGTATTTAGGTACATCTCACTGCTTGTGGGTTGCTTGAAAAATCTCCGCATCTCTTCTGTGTTCTATAGGTATATCCTCCTCAAATTGACTCACAAGCGCGCCCATGATTCAGCCTATTACCAAGTCCTTGGCGGTCGTGTTACTTGAATGCTTTGTACATTGTGTGTATCACGATTTAGTGAGGAAGGCTACGAATCTTCGATCTTACGTGGTAATGACATAAATCCAAGAAAATACTTCATGAAAATTTGTTATTACAGCACCCCGACAAATATTTGAGGAAGATATTTTATGAGGATAATTGGGACAAAACCATCCAAAAACATTTCATAAAAATTTATTATGATGGCAGCCCTCAGAAACATTTCATGAAAATTTGCTACTAAAACATCTTCAAATGACCCTATAAATACCACTATCAAAAAGGAGGGAAGTGAGAGAAGAGGGAGGGGAAGAAAAGATAATATTACATTTTTGGCCTTATAACTTAGGTTGTTAAAACTTTTAGTCCTTTAACTTACTCAATTTACACATTTAGTCCTTTTATTTAATGAATTTAATCCTAAACATCTCACATTTAATCTTTTTTAACAACTTTGGTCCCCTTCACACTGTAAAGATCTCATTTTTTGTTCTATAATCATAGGTCGTTAGGACCAAAATTATCAACACAGAACTAATTATCCAAGAAATGATCAAATGTGACATGTTCATAACTAAATTCGTCAGAGAAAAGGATTAAATGTGTAAATAAAGTAAGTTATATGATTAAAAACACTAATAATCTAAAATTATAGGATCAAATATATAATTTTGCCAGAGAGGGGGAACTTCTATTGAAATAAAAGAGTATATAGGCCATAATATGACCACTAACTGTATTAAGTATGGAGTGTAGTACTTACCAAAACGCAGTTTCGTGACCAAGTAGGCATAGACACTATAAGGTGTGGTACAATTAATTATGCCCATAAAACAATTGACAATTGCGCTCTAACGCATTTGAATGAGACTTTAAAGGCGTTACGGACCAACTTATCTAAAAATAATAGTGGTATTTTTTTAGGGTGCACAATCAACAAATTTGCAATTTGGATATTTTTGTTGCATATATTCATATTACATTGATATTATATCTAATATATTATTATTTTAAATATATCGATTACATAGATTTTATACACTAACATTTGCATATTAATGCAATATTATTTTTTTGATTAAAATTATTTTGCCCTCAGAACTATAACTTTTTTGGTACTTTGTTTATCTATTTTTTCCCCCCAATTTGTTAAACCAACTGCACGAGTTTTGTAAGTTACCATTTTAGACCATTTTATGGTGGAATTCTGACCAGAAATGGTCACACGCGGGCACAAGCATAATTTTTCGTCACAAAATATCAGATCTAGTTTATATTCTAGGAGTACATTATGTTCTTGCAATAAAAGATAAAGTCCGACATAAAATTACCAAATTTATGAGTAATTTTTTAGAAGTAAAGTATATTCTTGCTCATGTGAGCTGCATGTGATGATTTTTTTTGATAACGTATAAAACTCGTGTAGTTGATAAATTGAAAAAAAAAAAAATAGAGGCCAGAATACAGAAAGAAGCATAATTCGGAGGGGCAAAATGAAAATTAGTAATAGAAAATCTAATCCAATTATTTTGTAGTGGGCTGTCAGCCCAAGTTCACATAATTCTTTCCATTTAAGTGGGCTGGATATTACCATGGGCCCTTGGATTAATATGTGATCTACCGACAGCACTACTTCCTTTTTGCAACGTTCATGCAGTAAACGTGTCTTATGAGATGTATTAATTTGAGCGTTTACTGATAATTACTTGCTAATAAGAACTAAAAGCGCGTATAGTATTAATAGGTAGAGTTAAAAAGTGAAGACCACATAAGTTGGGCACCTATTGGTACGGAAATGTACCTCACGCCTCATTCTTTTTGTTTTACTTTTATCATCATATCTCTAAAAAGTTCACCTTTCACTTTTAATATTGGGTAAATTACAATAATTTTTTATTATATTTGGTATAATTATAAATACTCTCTTGTTATTTCAAAAAATTATCAATACTTTCTAATTTTAATGGTCATTTAATAATTAACTCACTCCGTTATGTTTTCATCTAATTTTTACAGTAAAGTGACCAAAATGCCCTTGTAGAATAAAATTTATGATTTTATTTATATTTTAAAATATTTTGATTTTTTTATTGACTAAGTGCATAATTTTTTTTTATAATTTTTCAAATTTTCCATCCACTCCATCTTATTTCTTACAAATTTTTATTTAAAATAAAAAATACAGTAAGGGCATAGTTGATAATTTCGTATTCCCATCCAAGGGTTACATAATTCATCAAACATTAAGAGATATTTGTAATTTTTCAAATAATAAGAAAGTATTCATAATTATTCTAAAAAACCTCTTAGGAGATCATTGTAATTTACTTTTTAATATTTTGTGAGCTCAAATTCTTGATAATGTTGAATCTTTTTATTCTTCATTTCTAAAAAAAAGCGCTTAAAGATTAATATTATTTTTTTCATATATAATTTTTAAATATCTCAGTAAAGTAACTATCATAATTAATTCATAATGATTTGCGTTCGACATGATTGATATTTTGTTGTATGAGATATTATTTGCTACGGATTTATATGATGTTAGAGTGCCCAATACCTTGCACAGTGAGGTAATCCGATGATGGCACATGCAGCATTATTTGACACTGTCTGTTTGCTCGCCTCAAACTCTTTGTTTGGCAACGGATAATATAGACATACATAACACAAATAAAAATTTTGAACAGCTTATAAATTCTAATATTTTTTTTTCTTGCAAGTCGTCTTTTCAAAATAAAATTATTATGCTCATATCAAATTAAAATGAAAATACCTTACAAAATGAAATGCCAATTACGTGGCATGCCGCACCATATATATTAGTCATTATTTGAAAATAAATAAAGAGTACGAGTGGAGGATTAATCGATAATATACCTTTGATATTATTTTGTCTTTGTGAAAAAAACTTTAATCCCTTAATTCCTTTCTCATTAAATTTGACATTAAATTGCATCTAATCTCAATTATTTAATAAAACTTAGAGTAAATTACAATAAGTTGTTGTTATTTAAAAAATTACAAATACCTCATATAATAATTTAACAAATATTCTTTCATGATAGTCCATTATAAGGATATTTATTAGACGATCGTTAATTTTAAAAGGTATTTGTAATTTTTTAAATAATAAAATAATATTTATAATTATGATAAATATCATGAAAGCCCGTTGTAATTTATTTTAAAATTTAATACAATCAAAATAGGAAAAAGAATTATTGTAAAGGAATTTATTCTTTTTTTATTTTCTTTTCTTTTTACCAAATCATTTGAGGCCAAGAAAAAAAGAGGAAGATGGAGTTGATATCAAAGTCACGAGTCCAAGTGATATCACCTTTCACAAGGTTCACAGTTGAACTAACAACTCCAATTCATTTTTATTGATTGGCCAACTACAGAAAGCGCTTTATGGTTTGACTTTAGAAAAACGTTGATGCCCATTAATTAACTGTAGGAGATTGTAGGGAATCAAATGGATATAACTCCGAACCCCGGGGTATATGATTCTCAGTGGGAACGCCTGAAAACAGTCCGTCCATAGCTCTGTGTCTGTACGCTCCTTAGCAGAAGTTGCTAGAACGACATTCTTACATTTATTGCAAGAACAGGGGAGAAATCTGGAGAAGAGCAAATTTCTTGGCCTCAGAGCTTGAAATTGCAAAAAAAAAAAAGAATTCTTTTTTCTTTAATTACCACTTTCTAGTTACTTCACTGCTTGCTTGTTTGCAGACCCTCTTTTCCCAGTTTCTTGAGCTGTTTTTCTTCTCTAGGTATTGTTCTTTCTCGTATTGTTGTTTTCTGTATATAATTTGTTTGCCTTTTGAATGTTTCTGAGTGTTTAAGGCTGTCATTAGGAACAGTTGATGGTTATTATGGTTATGGGTGACTGAGTGGAATTATGAACTCTTCGAATTCGTGCGTTCATTTGTTGTCTGTAATGAAGCGTTTGTGGAAATGGGTTTTCCATATTTGTTGGGGTTTCACTTCAACAATTTGTTAATTTTTGAAAGATTTATGCTTGAGGTTTTCGGAGTTTCTTCATTTACTTGTCTTCGGGATTTGATGTGTGGTACTTGGCTTTTATATGTAAGATTTATGTGTTCTCAGGTTTTCTATCAAGGCTTTCTCTTTCTGTTTTTTTAGTTAGAAGTAAAGAAGAAAGTGAAAGATGGATCAAGATGATGGAGTGCTGAAGACAGCCTTTTTGTGATTGAAGTTAAGTGTGTGGAATTTTAAGGATGATTTAATCACTCCCTTTTGAAGCTGCAAAAAGTTTGTACTTATGTATATCTGGGAAGTAATTAAAAACTTTGCATATTCTCTTAGTTCAGTCAATGTAATCTTGCATACAAGAAGGGATTAGGGGATGGTATATGATGTGATCATATATTAAATTGGTGTATGTCCCTGGCATGGTGGCATGTTTTATAAAGAAAGAAAGATTTCGATGATCTCCAGAAGTTCCTCAAGAAACAAAACTTGTAGAAACGAGGTGTGGCATTAGTGTACTTCTTTAAAATGAAACTTTATCCACTTTCCTTTGTGCCCCTTGGTTTCTGGACGAGTGTGATTCTTTATCTTGGTCTTGTCTATATTCGTGGAGTGTTCTCTTGTGCTATCCATATGTTTTAGTTTGTATTCGTCTTCTAGTCTGATATTCAGATACAAAATTTGTTGGGAAAATTGCACTTCTGATGCCACAAGATAGAGAGGGTTGTACTTTTGGTTCCATAGTTTACGGGCTTAGCACATTTGGTCTCATAGGATAAAAGGTCGAAGCATTTTTTGTCCCACAGGATAAAAGTTGTTGCACATTTGGTACCTTAGGATAAAAAAGTGTAGCATTTTTTGTCCCAAATGCTACAATTTTTTAGCCTATGAGACTAAAGGTGCAACACCATCTATCATGTGGAACCAAGAGTGCGGTTTCCCCAAAATTTGTGTATAGAATGCCATTTTTGGCATGTAATTTCTTTCAGCATGTGGTATTGGCAAGAAAAGCTGCTTAACTCTGCTGAAATTCAGAGAACATGAATGTATTGTTTCATATTAATGTTAGACTTTGATTCATATTATTAGCTTATTTTTTTTTAATGTATGCTCTTTTGTATTGTAGCATGTTCTGTAGCACTTAGAAGTGAGAAGAAGATAACAAGTGAAGGAATCTTCTTAAGGACATTGCTATAATAAGTGAAAGAAACTTCTTGAGGAAACTATTATGTACAGGCAATCCTCTAGTAGGAACCAGAGATCCAAAGGAATCAAGGTTAAGCATTTTCTACGAATTGGTCTGTTTCTTGCTGTTTGCTTTTGGTTGATTTACCAAGCTAAGCATTCTCATGATAAGAAGAAAGAATTTGATGAAAATGATGCAAAAGCATCTCTTCATATACGAAGTAGTGGTGGATTTATAAAACTTGGAAGGAAAGATGTCCATCCCCGAGGCGAGGAGACTATGACTAAGAACCAGCAGCATGATGAAGCAGTAGAAGAGGAGGAAACCTCTGAAGAAGAAGTTGATGAAAGTAAGCATGAAGAAGAAAGGCCTGAAGACAAGAAGGTTGAGGAGGAGGAGGATGAGATAGACGAACATGAACTAGAGAAATTAGATATAGAAGTTGATCGAGGGGAGGATTTTGTTGATGATGAGGAGAGAGGTGATGTTGTTGAGAACGAGACGGAAGGGAAAACTTTGGATGATGCCAATGATCAAATTGAGAAGGAAAGTTCTGCTGAAGATGCTGATCGTGATGAACATGATAGGAGTATGCATGAGGCACGTGTTGAACCTTACAAGGCAGATGACGCTTCTAGTGCTGTGACTCATGATACCCATACAGAAACTGCTGAAAATGAGGATGAACGTATCAGAAACTCAAATGAAGAACAGGAAAAGAGAGGGAGTAACGTCGAGGAAACCAGTAACGGTGAGATAAGGAAACAGTTGGAAGTGGAAGGTGGTGAAGTGGCTAAAGATGATAA
This sequence comes from Sesamum indicum, assembly GCF_000512975.1. NCBI lineage: Eukaryota > Viridiplantae > Streptophyta > Magnoliopsida > Lamiales > Pedaliaceae > Sesamum > Sesamum indicum. The sequence continues at coordinate 15,197,785 of NC_026154.1, forward strand.
TCCGACAAATATAACCACCAGTGGACCGAAAGAAAACAATTTTGAGAAATCGGAGAATGGCTCATCTCCAAATAACACATTTTCACAAGTGTTAAATGATAAATTAGAAACAAGCAACAACTCAACTGAGGTGACAACACACAATCCAGACTTATCCTTGCAAAATGTAACTATGAGTGATGATAAGGGAATCGTCAACGAGGGTGCTCCCACAGAAGGATCCAACTTGCAAAGTATTGCTTTCAAAGAGGCCAATTATTCTACCTTAGATGTGGAAAAGAATCCGCCGGGCTCTAATTCAACCAGTCATTCTAAATCCCAAGGTGCAGAGTCTAACTTTCGGGAGTTCTCTAATCCATATAATAATACGGATTCTTCTGCATCAATCAAGATCGCCAGATCAGAGGTTTCTGCTGAAGCAGTGATCAACACTGGATCTGCAACCGAAAAAAATGAGGCGACCGAGGCCAAGAAATCAGATATATTTGATGGTGCAAATGAAGTTTTGGAATCTGCAATTAGTGAAAATCCTGGAGAAGTTCAGGCAGACCCTATTGATTCATCAGATTCTTCCAATTCCTTGGAAGAGAAAGATGTACGCACTGATCTTGATATGCTCCCTGAGATACAAACTGAAGGAACTGAAAATGAAGATGTTGCAGAGTGAAGATATGGGATAGTTGAGTACTGGTCCATCAATTTCAATGAGCTGAAAAGTTTTCACGCCTCGTTCTTTTTACCAACATTTTGGCTCTCATAGTGTTCATCTGGGTGATACGTAACTTACTCTCCCGGATAGAACACACTCTCGATTCTGCAGGTAAAATGCAGGCTAGTTGAAAAAACCAAAAGCTGATGGTATGTAATCTATGTTTGTCAGTTTACTTTATGTTAGAGTTGGGTTCCACATTTCTCTGTTTTTGCTTCCTGGAACAGTCTGCATTTGGCAATGGGGTAAAAGAGAGAAGAATTGAGGAAGCTTCTAATATTATGCACTGACATAATGCATTGACTTGCAAATATAATACTGTCCCATCTGCAGTTTTTCTTACACTAGCTCTCATACATTGAATTTGCACAAATACAAGGGAAGAATGGTAGGTTAACAGAACCATGCCCACCTATCACCATACCCAGGGGACAGAAATCTGGTAGTGCATGAATGAACATTGTTCTTTATTTGATCTCTAAGCAATACATCTTATAGAGGCTTGGAAGTCAGACCCAAAAATCGTAAGAGCGCTGTTATCCATGCCTTGTTAGATGGGTTGGTTTCGTGAATTTGGTACATATAAAATAGGAATCTTGCGTCCCCAGTTGATTAGAGTTCCATCTGTTTGACAACCTAAAATTGAAGCTTTTTTATCATCATTTCGAAGTTCAATGTGGACCCAAAAAGAAAACAGTTTGATTCATACAATGAATGATGAATTCAGACTTCCAGTTCCACCAGGTATCATTTTATGACAACCTTGAAGCATCTAGTTCATAGGATTCCAAACGATGAGGAACTGAAATCCAAGAACTGTCATTATTGATGTACAAATTTTGAGCAAAATGTACATTTAAAGCAAGAACAAGAACCAAAAAAGTACTACCGATGCACTGTACACTCCAGGCAAGAAACACTGAAAACAAGAAACTGAAAGAAGTAAATGCTGCTGTCAGTCAACTGCGAATCCTAGTCCCTAGATCTGCAAACCCATTATGAACCGGGCCAAGAATGGCCCTTGGCCCTACCCAAGATCCGGTTCTCTCAGTTCTTTCCTCAGTTTCTGCGAAAATAACCGACAAGCATCCAAGCTAAGATCCATAGCAGCCGCCAAAGCCACAAAAGCCGCCGCATCCTCCGTGCAATTCACATGCTGCACACCCACTTCCACCTCCGGCTTGCTGCACTTCCCGTCACCCTCCACGGTAGACGACATCACAAATCCTCTGTACAAGAGGTGTGCCCAAGATCCAGACCCTGCCGCCGATCCAAAATCCGACCCAGAACCACACCCCGAACTAAGATCAAAGCTGCTACTAGCACTTGCCACTGGAGTTGGGCCAGTGGTGATGTCTATGCTGAATTTTCCTCCAGTTTTCGTGCTAATGCTGGAATTGGCAAGTGGGATTGGGTCCACGCCACCGTCAGGGATTAGTTCAAATCGGTAGCCAAGATCGTTGCAATCTCTCCAGGCCTCCAGGCGGCCCCAAGGCTTCCAGGTGTTCTGGCCGGGCCTGAGAATAAGCCATGCTCCAGGATTCGACCTGCTGACCATATCGGAGCCTGGTGATGGTACAAACGGTGTAACCATGGATGCAGCCGCCACAGGCGATCCCGACAGGTCATGGATGGTGATTGACCATCCCTTTCGCTCTTTCAGAGGCTGTTCATTGTCATCTTTGGAGGAACTGAAGCAGCTGAACGAACTGCTTCTTGCTCCTGACACTGAACATCTGTTGAAAAACAAGAATACAGTCAGAATCTGAGATCGTTTACAAAAAGACTTTGGAAACCAAGCAATACGAATATATATTTACCTGGATCTTGAAATCCTGTCCCCAGAACTCCTGAAACTGAACTTGCAGGTAAAAACAGGCTGCTTCACATTCCCGTTGACCTGGAAAACCTGAGGACTGCACTCCGGCTCCCCATCAAACTGAAAAACAAATCTCGGGTCGGGCTCTGCCCTCACATTCAAATGCAATTTTACATCCGACCCACCAACCAAGATCCACCCGTTCTGAATCAGGAATCCCCTATTGTTCCCATTACTTTCAAGAACACTCTTCAAATCCAACTGCAACGCAACGCAGCCCAAAAGCTTCCCACTCTTCACAAAGCCACAACTGCTGCTCCCACCGCTACTCCTCCTGTAAACCTCAATCTTCAAACAAGAAAACTTGCTCGATTTGTCCACTAACTTCTCCAACTCCTGCTTCCTCAAGCTGAAACAGGACTGGATTCTGCTATCAACGGCGTCGCTCTCAGCCGCAAGGAACGAAACATCTGAAACCTGAGTGGGAAACCCTTTGAGCTTGAATTTACAGTAGAAGGAAAGAGATGAAAGATGGGATCTTTCCGGGAATTTCAAGGCCAAGTTCCCGATAACAATCCGCACGAAAGAACATGGATCCATCTCGTGCACAACAGCAAAGACCCACAAGAGGAAAGGTCAAGTAACAACAAATACGTATATATATACCCTTATGATCTGGGGTGGGGGGTGGATGCATGTACGTGCGTGCGGGATGAGCTGGGTTGCACGTATGCTAAGCGCCAGCAATGGGCATTCTGTACATATATCTGTCACTCCCTGTTTTAACTAAGGCTGGTTTGTGTCAGGGATTTGTCCTTTTCTTGAATTTCTTGTTGTGATTGGGTTCCCTGATGAATGTTTTGGATTGGACAGCTCGGACATAACGATGGGTTTCTATTTTCTTAGTATTTCTGAATAAATAATGATTATCCGAGTAATAATTGGAGGACAGCTGTTTCTGGTTCTTGATGTGGATGAGTTGTTGGAGGAGAACTGGGATTGGCAGCTAGTCTTCGACGGTTTTGGATTTGGGTCATTTTCCCCTCTTGTTTTCTTATATATTTATCGGGAATGAAGATAATAAGAAGTGTTTCAAAATTAATAATGTTGAATATGGCCTAAAAAATTTGGACCAAGAGGTGATCTCAAGCCCAAATCAATTTCGTCAGTTCATGATGATGATAATTCATTGAAAAGCTATCAGACTCGATTTAAGATGGAAGCCCAATACGAAAGGCTCAATCCGAGAGGGAACTCAATGCATCAAGCAAGCCCAATTTGATCTAAGAATGAAGCTTAGTATAAAGCCTATTGGACCTTAAACCTATCTACCAAGCCCAACCCAGGAGAAGGGTGGCGCCCTCAATAAGTTGAACGCCTCCAGCCAAAGACGTGCTACTCAAGGAAGAGATAAGATTGTGTCTTATCCCTAAATTTTCGCCTTCTTTCTCGGACATGCAGCTCATTATAGAGTTTCTGTATAGAGGGACTCCTTCTCTATAAATACAGACAGCACCCCTCAACGGAAGATCCTTCAAGAATCTGGAAATTCTCTTGCTATTTTGTTGCAACTCTTAACTCGTGCTCTAAGTCATATTTTGCTTAAGAAATTCTTATTTTTGCCTCAATTTCTCATTACAATTTATTTCTACATTTCTTTATTCCTAAATTCGAAATTAATTTAATCATCAGAGTGCTAACGTGTTGTTTTGCAGGTCCTTTTTCTCAAGTTCTCTTGCTCTATAAGTCCAAATCTAGCATCAAGATCTAAAAATATTGGGCCTGTGTTAAAATCACACGCACCAAATAAATATGAAAATATGTATTCCAACTCCTTTAATTCTTCGTCATATTCTTATTTGTTATTTTAAAATTTTCTCGTATATTTGATATTAAATTTTAAATGGAAATATAATTTAGGGTTAAAGGGATCTTGAATCCATAATTGGAATTACAATACCTTAACTATATTGAATTTATTTTTGGCAATGAAATATTGAAGAAGACATCCCCCTCCTCAAGCTTCCTCTCTTCTTTTTCTTTTGAAAGGATACAAAGTCTTTCCTTCTTTAAATTTTAGTTTTGATTTGTTAATAATTTACACAGCCCATTTTTATTTTTGATTTATTGGAATAGTGAATATAAAATGCCCTTACATATTTTCTATAATGGGATTAAATTTTTTGTTAAAATTTTCAGGGTAAAAAAATGAGTGTGACGGGGAAAACCTCAATTTTTAGACAAAATACCAAAAATACCCTTAATGAAGGCATTTTAGTCATTTGAAACTTAAGATCCACGTCTCACCAGAAGCGGGTTGGATAAACCCATCTTTGCTACCGAAGACCGAAGACCGAATTCAGGGAGGGCCGTTCGATTGAAGACGCCCATCAACCTGATAAAGACACGTGGCCCAAGCAACAGTATCCAGCTGAGCCTATAAATGTCCCGGCGCATTATTTATAGAGATAACTGAGATTAGCTATTTTCGATTTATTGTCTCCAGTTTGCATATTTTTACCTCGAACCATTCTAACTTGAGCGTAGGAGGATTGTTGTCGGGGACGCACCCGACGAGCCTCACGTTCGTTTTTATCCTCAGGACTCAAACACTCAATTTTGGGAGAGTATGTGACCGTGATCGATCCAACCAATCGGAGTCGTATATTTCGAGTGAGATCAGAGTGTATACTTGTAATGTTTATACTCAAAAACCATACTTACTGTTTGAACCCACTACCATTAGGTTTACTCTCTCACAGATCAAAAACTCCAACAACCATCAATCCATTCTTCACCCGATTATCGTTAGTATGCTGACTTGCCTGCGGACATTTATCTTCAAGTCCTCCATGGCAGAACTCATCTGCTCCAGCTCCAGCAAACCTAACCACAGGGGGCGTTCCACAATTCAACTTCCGTTTCCAGTTCATCAAGAATTTGGCCTGAATTCAAGTTTAGCTCCAAAACCCTCTGATGATCCACAATCAAATGGCAAAAACAGGGGTGAAGCCGGACTGAGAAAACTTAAGGCGATTTGAACACCACAAAGCGTGCAGATTTTGCCAGCATTTTTAAAGAGCCCGGATCTACGTTTTTATGGCTATTTATTACGAAAGCTGGCCATGCATGTTGTTGTGTGGACAGTTTTTGTTTCAATGTTGCTTTGCATTTTAGACCAGATTTGTGAGTCAGGAAATCCATGCATTAGAAAATCTTGCAAAGTTAACGCATGGATTTCTGAGGTAGAATGTACTTTTAGCTGGCATTATAGGAAGCTACTTAACTGTTTTCATGCAATAAAAGTTGTCATCCAAAGACTAATTCTTTCATTAACTTAATTTTTTGAGTAAATTACAAGTTTTTCTCAAAATTTAGCATGATTGCAAATATTTTTTGTTGTTTAAAAAATTACCAAGTACCTTAATTTTAACAATCATTCAACAATTAATCTCCATTACATTTTAGTCCATTTTTTATAATGAATCGACTAAAATACCTTGTGAACCACAAATTATAATTTTGCTTATTTTTCTTAAACTTTCTGAAGTCTTTTTATGGACTAAATTAACAATTTATCAAATTTTTTCATCAATTTTGTCTTATTTTTTTATAATTTTTTAATTTATTTTTTGGGGAAAAAAAAAAGAAAAAAAAACATCCAGTGAGGTAAAATTGACAATTTTGAACGTCATCCAAAAATTACGTAATTCAATCAAACGTTAGAAACATACTTACAATTTTTCAAATGACAAAAAAATATCCACAATTATGTTAAATCCTCGCAAGAGGGTCATTGTAATTCATCTTAATTTTTCCAACAGTCGAACCTAATAATTCAGTACGACGAAGAGAATCATAAACGTCGGGAGAAGAACTGATGAACATTTCCCATAAACTTTGCATGTACTGCACAATAAGCAGGTGGGAAATGATCAGTGAGCTACATCACAAGTACACGTCAGAAGCATCTTTTCTACCAGGAAAAGCCAAGATCATAATAATTTATTAGTGCTACCAAGAAACATCAGTATGTAGGTACAGAGAGTCCCATTCAGGGGATCACAACTTTGTCATACATGTGGAGCACATATTTACTTGACAAAACAATTAGTTGCATCATACATGGTAATAGCTAGTGTACATCTGCCGTCATACAGTATCTATCTCAAGCAATATTTGAGAAAACCATGCACCATTAGCGTATAACGCCTGAATCAAGACTTGCTTCAGAAGATCTGTTATCTTTAGGAAAAAAATGAGATCCGAATGTTCTATGCAATATGAAGACAATTGTCATCACCTTCTTTTGGAGATAGGTCGTAAAAAACTGATGAAAAGAATATGTTTCAAGAACTTATGGTTGTCTGAAAAGAGAGATCCTTCAGCTGCTGGGGATCAACATCAGAGGGTGCACGAGTAAGGGCGCATTGGGCAGTCGTCGTCTTTGGGAAAGCTATAACATCCCTTATGGAATTCGTACCTGCCAATAGCATCGCCAGTCTATCCAACCCATAAGCAATACCTCCTGCACAATAGCATACCAGTCATAAGACTAGATCCAAATAACCTACATATCAAGCAATTAGAAAAATCCTCCATCCTTAAGAAGTTCAATTAATCAAAATAATCTTCTGATATATGCTGCTATTTTCTTCAATTAAAATTATCTTTTCCCAGACATGAATATTTTCCAACACCTGAGCAAATCCCTATAGTTGATTGAACAAAAATACAAAATGCCAATAGTTGATAACATGTAGCTTTCTACCAATTCTGGTAAAACAAGCTCAAATCTCCCAAATGCTGATTTCCCTGGTACCTTCTGCGTTTGTTATGTTCTATTAATTTCAATTTTCATGTAGGCAGACACATAGATCTGTAAGCCCCATTTGACATAAGCAGGATATTTATGATTTTAGATACTTCCAGAATAAAGTCAGTAAATACCGTGAGGAGGAGCACCCATGTCCAGAGCCTCCAAAAGATACCCAAACTTCGCTTCAGCCTACAGAAAAAATTAAGGGGACACATAATGTAATCGTACAAAAACTTACATTGATTGAATTTCAATTTGATATGTACAGCCTGAAGTTGTTGAATTTTTGTCAACTCATATTAGAAGTTATTTCCCTTTCTTTCCTACGTGTCATTCTTGGGAAAGAAAAGGAGAACCAAATATTTCAAGATGGGAAGCCGAAATTGAAATGAGCATCTGGTCAATCTCCCTAAAGAAAATTTATGACACACTATCGCTTTACAATGTAAATAGGTAACAAAAAGTTAATCTTGCTTTACAATCTACAAAAGCAGCCAAAATTCCAAAAAGTTCAAACGGTTTCTATAATCAGAAAACAATAAAACCTTCTGTGGTGATCTCAGTTCTAAACAGCATACTTGGAGAGCACAAGGATCTGCTCACCTGTTCACGAGAAATTCCAACTATTTCCAAAACCTTTTCTTGCACCTCCCTCTTGTAAATTCTCAAGCTTCCTCCACCAATCTGACAAAAGAAAGTAAAACACATTTTAAAGTGTTTTTCTCATAATTTGAACTGCTACTTCTAAAGCAAATCAAGACTCATGTACCTCAACACCATTGTAGACCATGTCATAAGCTAAGGCACGGGCAGAGGCAAGGTCCTTCATATCATCAGGGTTAGGGGCGGTGAAAGGATGATGCAAGGCCTAAAAAAGGAATAAAAACCAAGTTAGAACATCCCCAAGTTCTTTAGCCACCTTTAGAACTTGACGGTACAGTACATGCTTTCAGCTTTATCATTAAGGAAGCAACCCACACATGACAATTATACCACGATATTTCCACCCAAATCAGCATCCAAGTAAATGCACCTACTAACTTCAGTAATTGACAAATACAAAAAACAAATTATTATTTATCCAGATAAACAACAAAGGTAGTCATACTAATGGACTAAGATATTCTGACATCACAATAAAGCTCAAATATCTGAATTTAGAGCAAAATCAAGTTTAATGAGATCAAATTGTGTTGCAGCCGCCAATATTACAGTTCTATGTTTCATCGTAACACAAATGAAAACTAACAAGGTGTGTGTTAAGCAATATTCTTTCTCAATATTTCTGCTGAAATGAAATTGAGATAATAGGAACATGGCACAAACCTCAAGCCTTTCCTCAGATTCGTTCCACTCAAACATTGGAAAATCAGTAACCCAGAGGATCGAGTGCTTTGACTAATAACCACAGAGATAAACAATATAACAGTTAGAGAAGAAAAGAGCTAATCAAGGAAATCTTGTTCAGTTAAATTCATGAGAGAAAAAGTTACAAGCCAACGACTTACAGGATCAATCAAGCCCAACTCATGCGCTACATGAAGCCTCAGCCTATCTAAAATTTTGTTAACTGATGCATGGTTACCCACAGCAAACAGTACTAGATCCCCAGAATCAGCGGATAACTGTCTCAGTAATTGATTTCGAGCAGTGGTGTCCAA
>NC_026154.1:15206802-15209570 GCF_000512975.1 Sesamum indicum
TGCCTGCAATAGTATATTTATGTCGATAACGGCAACTTTTGCAAGGACATGCAATGCACATATGATGTATAAGGTGCATCTTTGTTACCATCATTTGAGACCTTTAAGAATGGTAAACCCTTTGCTCCAGATTTAATAGCTTCATTGTAGATATCTCCCTTTTTTAGAGCACTATTTGAGTAGCTTTTGGCTCCTGAAGGAACACATATTGCTTTAATAATACCCCCACTAGACAAGGTATCTGCAAAAACTTTGAAGGAGGAGTTCCTAAAAACATCAGATACCTGCAGATGCAACACAATTTCATCAAAAAACCCACAAAAATAAATAAAAAACCAATATAAATGTTCTTGATACACTTAAGTCACATGCAATTAAATTGAACCAGCCACCTATAAGGAGGATGAATTAGAATTTGTTAAATCCAACAGTCAGACAGGATAATTTCCTTACCAAGCCAATACAAATGACAACAAAACAGTAAGACATATCAACAAGGAGATTACATCTTTTAATTCAAGATCAAAACGCATATCTGGTCTGTCTGAACCATATCTTCTCATAGCTTCAGAATATGTGAGCCTCGGAAAAGGATTTGGCAATTCAACTCCTTTGATCTCCAGGAAAACCTGCAATAAATTTTATTTGGTCACCACTGGCCCTATATAATTGGAAAAAACAATCTATTGTATATCAGTAACTGTAGAATATAACGAAATATCCACATAATAAGGAACACACGAGCCAACATACCAGTGTCAAAAGGAATGCCACCAGTTACCAACCTTAGCATCCATGAAAAACAAAGCTAACTATTTTCAGGACTAACAAGTAATTCTGTTTACATTACACTTTTGAAGCTCCAAGAAATCCAATAGAAAATTATGCAAGAAAATGTCTTCACTAGACTAACTATAATAGTTAATTGCAGTTGAAGAATTTGAATTTATAGCATAAGGACGCGAATTAGGCATTGATCAACCAGAACTGGAGTCTGGGCCCCCTAATCAAAGACTGGTCTGACCAAGTTCTAGGCCCACAAACCTATTAGCAAACACAGGCCAGATAAGATATACTATTCTCAGGACTCTTCTCAATTAAACTCCATTCTATTATACATCAATCTTTCATTGGCATCTTTAGACCTCCAGCACTAACGAAATATTGATGAATCCATGACCAATCTAACAAACCTTTCTAATCAAATCTTCATTGAGTGTCAGCATGTTCTCAAGAGGGGTGAACGCCATTTCCATGTCCAGCTGTGTAAATTCGGGTTGCCTATCTGCTCTTAGATCTTCATCTCTGAAACATCTGCAAAGCAATAATACAAACATGAATCTGTATCATATTCATGTTAGATAGACGTATTCATTCCAATGCAAGCACATCTGCAGAATGTGAGTACTCGTCCAAGATAAACTAAAAGAATTTTTTGCTTGGAATTCAGGACACCAACCAAAATTATAGGCACTACCTAGATTGCAAATTGCAAGTGGGGGAAATTGGTGCAGCACAAATGGTAGGTTGATAGCTTAAAAAAAGTGATGTAACAAGAAGCATGGTACGCAAAAGAAAAAGAAATGAAAGATCAAATATCTGATAAACAAATTTAATACCTTGCTATTTGGTAGTATTTATCAAAACCAGAGACCATTAGCATCTGCTTGAAGAGCTGTGGACTTTGAGGCAAAGCATAAAATGTTCCAGGCTTCATAGAGAAGACGAAAGCATCAGAACTTCATTCCATGATGAAAATCACTTACTCAACAGATTAATGAGAAGACAAAAGTATGATGATTGTAGAACTAAACTCCTCTTGATGTAGTTGCAGTGCCCCAAAAAAGACGTGTTCTTTTATTCTAAAGAAACAAATTCCGCTTAGAAGCCATTTTTATCATAGAGTTGAACAATTTTCCCATAGCTAAGCAAGTCAATAAAAGAATAAAGCCAGAAAATACTCATAGTAATGAGCAAAACATTTGATTTAGCATATTTCCATTAAAACAGCATGGAAAGGGAATTTCAATACAAAATATGATTGAATGGTACATCGTAACAATCTCAAGCACACAAATGATGGATATAGTATGCAGTCAGTGAAGCCAAAATTAGGGTGTAACACGGTAACATTGACCCTTACCTTAATTAACTCAAGGAAGAATAACATCATAACAATGATGAAGGGAAAATTGAGGCAATGCATTACAAAGTACTGATCTTTTCCCTCAAGCATATGAACCAACAGTCCATTCAATACCAGAGTATGAAAATTTTAACTTCAAGCAGTTCAATCTGAAATAAACTAGTAAAAGATACCTGAATTCTCGATGGCACTAAATAATCCCTTGCTCCTTCTGGAGTGGATCTAGAGAGAATTGGAGTCTCGATCTACCTTATAGCCATTAAGAGGTCAGGATCAACACCAAGAATTACACTAGATACAGAAGCACACTTCAATATCTGCATTTTCTTGTATAAATAAGCTTAATTTGGTATTCATCGTATCATTCAAATGAACTGAGAAACAGAGTGAATACCTCCACAAAACCATGCACATCCTCAAGGTATCGTCGAATGAGTTTCACCACTCTATGCCGCAACATTATATTGGAATTCATATGAGGACGTCGTAAGTCAAGGCAACGATATCTGTGTGAAAGTCAGAAAGTGAAGCTTTTTAGTTAGTTAGATATGGCAATGATTATAGAACTCAAATTCTTAACAAAACAACCATAGTAGCATCTGCAGGCCTCTGAATCAGAAGT
>NC_026154.1:15209580-15279866 GCF_000512975.1 Sesamum indicum
TATTCTAATTAATATAGTTGTTGTTAGTGAAAGCATAGAACAGATGGGCCTACTTTTTTTCATAAGTTGGCCATAGACGAAACATTGAAGAGGAGTTGAAGTAAATAGAATTTTCATGAAGATTGAAAGTGAAGGGGCAAACTCTTTACTACTAAAACTGAAGTCTCTCATAATGTTACAAAATCATGGTCATTCCTTGTCTCACGACCTCCAACCCTCATTCCCAACAAGAAACAAGCACAGAGCATAAGCAAGATAATATCAATCTTGAACAACATCAAGTAACTTCAATCAATTTTTAATGCCATGAAATGGAAAGCTAAAAATATTCAAACACCAATTTACTTTTCACATCGATAATTTGCAGCTGGCAGAATGAGAGATTCATAAATTATCTTTATAGTGAGAACTGTAGCATATTGACTCATTCATCCAACTGATCAACTCCAGGAATGGCAATATAACTGCAGCGCACAAACTTTAAATGCTGAAGATATACAATTAAAATCTTCACTTGATCATGTACTTTATAGTCAAATGTTTTCTTGAAAAAATAAACATAGAAACAATCTAGGGAAAATTTTACAATTTAGCATACCAATTACTGACCGCAGAGTCAAAATGGTACGAGGATTACCTCAGTCTGATTTCCTCTTTAGTTGAATCTTTGGCATCGTCTGCAGTAGTAACCAAAAAAGGCAACTTAGATCTCACTGCATTCAACACATGGACATGCTCTGCGGCAACCTGGGCGTATAACCAGTGCATGAAACTGATTAAAGAAGTGGTAGTTGATCAGTCTAAACCATTTTCATTAGCTCATGTCTTGGCAAATAACAAAGTACAAAGGACTAGGTTCTCAAGGGAAAGTTCTCTCCTATCCTTCATTTCTGCAAAGAAAATCCCACTGCAGCCTATCGTCTATAATTGATTAACCAGCTCTGAGAAAATAATATAATTTCTTTGCTATTTTAGAGTTTAACCACAAAAGCACGAAAGAGGCCCGTACCATCTTGAACAAAGTTAACCCATTAGATTTTAAGTGCTCCACAAGGAGCCCGGCTGCAAGTAACTTATGCATTTACAAATAAATGCGCCTCAGAATGTAGCAGAAAACCAAGGGAAAATTCACCTCTATGAAGCCAGTCTTCATTTTTTTATTGATTGACTCAATTGGCCGCAGCCTAACTACACCTTCCACTGCGATTACATACTCGAGCCTCAAGTCATTCACAACCAAATGAGCCTCTGGGAACTCATCTGGAAGCGTAGTAACCTGATCATATTTTCAAAAGACAAAAAAGGGAACAAGATGAAAAGAAGAAATCATCAAAGACAACAATCAGAATTAATCGACAGAATAAATGAATGTACAGAGAAAAGGGGGAAAAGTAGAAGAAAATGAACCTGAACAATTCCGGTATGGTCACGGAGACTAAGGAAAGTGAGACCACCATGAACACGGTGGAGGGCCACCCACCCACAAAGGCGAACCCGTCTGCCAACGTCAGGTTCGGACAATTCACCGCAGAAAGCAGTGCGGCCGACCCATTCGAGTGAATTTACATTGGTGTCAGCGGAGGAAGAGAGGGGTTGTGTGGGAGGGGGGACACTGAGAGTTTCGGAAGAGGAAGCAGAAGCAGATACGGAGGAAAAAGCGCGTCTCCGTAGGAGTTCAGACGGAGTCAATTTGGGGCGCCGGAAAGGGAGGAAGAGAAGAGGGAGAGGTATAAGAACGGAGGACCTGGCGCGAAGGGCCACGGCGGGGAGGGAGCGGAGGAGAAGGGACATGGCGAAGGTGGAGAAGAGAGAGAATTAAACAGGCTTATCTTTTGCAATTGCGAGGGTTTAAGGATTCGGGAGAGTTATCCGTTGGAAATCTCGGGGGTCCGATAGTTCAGTTCGGATCCTACAAGTTAACTAAAAGGGTCAAAAATAAATTAATAGTAACTTACGACCAGTTTTTTCATAAATTTAAATATAATTATAATTATACTTATTTAAAAAATTATTTACTTTTTAATTTGAATGAATGATCGACAATTAGTCTAATTTCTTAGTCTCTTGAAACATTTTATTTTTTTAATTAACCAAAATATCCATAACAATTATGAATTACAATTTTATTATTTTATAAATTTTTTTGAATTATTTTATGAATAAAGTGAACAAATTCTTTTATATCCATCTCTGCCAAATTGTAAATATTTAAATGTTTTAAAAATATAAAAAAAAAAGAAAAAGAAAGTTGACAATTTCATTCCAGTCCTCTTCATAAATTGCATAATTTTATCAAATAATACTGGGTTATTGATATTTTTTTAAACAACAAGGGTTTATTCATAATTATCAAATCATTGGAAGCTTGTTGCAATTTTAACATAATTCAAATTACTCGATACTTGATTGGAATCAATCGATAAAAGTTCGTTTAGATTTAATTTGTTAAACTTAACAAACCAAACTTGAACAAAAAAAATTCAATTCGATTAGTGCAAAACAATAAAATGTATTTACAAATATCAAATTAATCAAGCCCGACTCAAATTTGATTTAATTAATACTTGTTATAAGCCCAGTAATGATTTAAATATATTTGAATAATGATATGTTGGATTCGTCAAATCATTTAGAGCTTTTAGTAATTAGTCGCAGTTAACGCTCACGGTACTCACACGCATAGTTTTTTAACTGTAAGTCAAGACAAATACAAAAGTTCTTTTAAATGTAAATAAAATAAAATTATATATCTATGACTTGGAATTCATTTATTATGTAGATAGAATGAGTTGACATAGAAGCATTGACTTCCTATATATTATATTGCATAGTTGGTCTTTGCCATGTTTATTGTAATTCATGGTTAATTGTATGTTTTCAACGAGGAGTATTTGAAATGATCATAATAGTGCTGATTAGAAAGGAAAAAATTAAAAGGGATTAAAGAATTTTATTTAATTTTATTTTGTTTTTATACTTATACTTAAAAATTTGTGCGCGCTTTTGGTGCTAGTATGTACACAAAATGTCAAAATTGTGAAAAAACCTCTGCAGATGGACCACTATTCCCAACGAGAAACATAGTCCACAAAGATAGTGTCAGTCTCCGACGCCATGAACAGGATCGCTTCAATTTCTCCGAGGCACCCGGAGAAGTTTCAGAGGCAAAAATAGTCCGTCAAGTTTGTTAGTGTTTCTTGATTTCGCTTCAGTTTTTCCTCTGGGTTTTTCGTATTTTCTGTTTTCAGGACTGGGTTTTGATTTTGGGTTGTGTGTATGTGGTGAATAATCGGAGTATCTAAGAAGAAGTTCGGTGGGGAAAGAAGGCACAGTTTCTTGTTTGAAATGTTTTCAAGAAAAAAGGAACAATGAGAAAGATCACAGTTCAAAACCGGCAAAACTCCGAAAAGAGATTGTAAGAAATTCATGTTCCCTACGATTTCATCAGCCTCAAAGTTCAGCCCATACCCAGAAAGAAAGTCTTTTTGGAGAGAAAACGGTCTTGTTCGGACCTCAACCTTATTGTCCGATGGAAAAGCATGTTTTCCTATGACTTGTCTTCAATTCATGAAGCTTTGGAGTCAAAACTTGAAATAGACTCTGGTCAGAACCAGATTAACATTGCAGGTTATTTGGACTAAAATTCAGTGTAAAGAGAGGCTATTTCCAATTTCCAGACCTTTCAAGGGGCCAAAGGTTGAGGCGCATTGCTGATTTTGATACTAACTATATGGGTTCAAGTTTAAAGAACAAGGCTTCGTTTTCGTCCCCCTTGTTCTCTATAACACTGCTAGATTTCCATCCTTCCTTGCCTCTCTGTGATCCTAAAACCGATTACTTATCTCCAAGAGCCAAATTTCATCATTAGAAACCGGACCCCAGAATCGAAATTCTCTTGAACAAAGAAAATGGGTTGGATCCAGATGCACTCAAGCAGAAGATAGTGTTATGGCATAAATTATCTCTGAAGACTTTACACAGTCCGAGAATAGTCTGGCAGGGTCCTGACGAAGATTTAAGGAAGAAGGAAGAGCTGGAGGTTTCTTCAGCTGGCATGGTAATAAAAGCAGAGGAACTGAAGAGAAACCTCATTGTTCTGAACCTTATCAATCCTCACCAATCAGTACAACTTTCAATAATGAAATATTTTAGGATAATTTGGCACATAAAGAGGAAGAGAAATTATGGGCCCCTCTCTAGATTAACATTCTTCTCAGTAATTCTGACTTTCTTAATTGCATGTGGAACAATTTCTCTCACCCCTTGTCCCGCCCTCAATGAGCTTGTTCTCAAAGAGGTTGGCTTATCCGATTGCAGTGTTTTAGATGACCAATTAAGAATTATGTTGTTTGCAAAAGTTTAACTTTTATAAGCCAACAAGACATATTGATCAGTTCTCAGGTACAATTTATGTCTTTTATCTCTAAGCTGAATATTGAGATCAGTGAAGGTGGAAAACTAGCTCAGCAATATGATGTTTGGAACGAGGACGACTTTCTGAAGAGTCCAATCAAGGAGGAATTCTTAGAATCTTGAAGAAGACAAGTTTGTGGAGCAAACGTTGTAATAGACTCATTCCAAGAGGAAGCATATGCTGAACCTGATCCAGTGAGATCTTTGAGAAGGAACTCGGCGCACAACATGATGACATGTTAGAAACTGAAGAAATATCCTCTGGAATAGAGCTTGGTAATGCTTGCAAACTGCTGAGAGTGAAAAAGAGGTTGTCTCTTGTATTGCAACTGAACAATCTGGCTAAAAGTTCAATGACGATCAATTAGGCGCTATACTGCAGGATCAGGAAAGTAAAACTGAAGCCAAACTGGGTAATATCTGAAAGACCTACAGTTGAGAAGTTTTGTGGTGTGACAAACATCTTGGTTTTTCTGTCAGCCCTGTTATTACTTTACTGAAGAAAGAAAGCCCAAGAAAAGTTGACTCACTAAACCATTGTATACAAAGTTGGGAGATGCTGGATTCACGGAATTGGAGAATCAGTAGACAAATTTCATAAGCATTCTATCCTGGGTATTCTTTTCTTCTCTCTGGCTTTGTTGGGAGTTGCAACATTAATTTATCAGCACAAGGCAAATTCCAGCTTGGCTGGTGCTTATGGGCAATTTGATTCACTTGTTGGCGCTGAGTGTATTTACCAAGACAAGCCATTTTCTCAGGATTGGGAAATGGAGCTCGATTTGATTGGTGATTACCCTTCAGATATGACAGGTTTGCAAAGAAAGGGATGAGAGGAACAGGTGAAGTTCAAAGCTTGGAAACAAGGAAGTATTCCAAAGGGCAATCATTGGCTTCTTCAACATATCCACGGGCTCACCTTCCTATTCATATGGATGATTCACCACTTTTAAGATGACGCCAATCAAGGATGTTAGTAGAATGCCAACTTCAACTATTAGTTTTTTTGGTCATTAAATATCTCAAATATTTACACTACATATTCTATTAATTTTACAGGCCAATGGAGACAAGGAAATCATAACACCAGTCAGGTGATCAGGTCGAATAACAATTTGTCAGATGTTCGATATAATTTGAGTCGATCTCTTGAAGAAACAGCAGAGTTCTGATGCGAAACCAAATATAACCTAGTTGCTAACTTAGCTTTAGTGCTTCACTGCTTGTAATTTTGCACACTAACATATTGATTTTTACCTAAATCTTTGAATGCCTACCCTTAAGGCATTATTTTTCAGAACTTTGGGATTATTGCTGGGGCTTATTATGCCACAAGCTCTGCAGCCATTGATGTTCGTGTGGCTGATGCCGCGCCTCATTGGATGGATTCTTGACCAGGTTGGCAGTTTCTAAGTATGTGCCAGAATCATTTGTCAAATTAATTAGTTCAAAAGATGACTGCAGTTTATGAGCTTGTGATGCATATCTACATAATTACCATGCTACTTTTGTACTCCTTCATGCAGTAGATACTCGTGAGCCACGCAATCTGGTTCATGTCTGTTTTATGCATTACATCCCTTGCTTCGCAACCTGTTCAACATACTAATGTGTATGGCTACATAACGTCTCTGCTCCTTCCGCGAACATCCTCTTGGTTTGCTTATACAACATGTCATTGGGCCGTGAACAGATAATCATGTGGATTTGGTGCCATCTGCAATTGGAGATGCATCATAATTGAGGTTTCTTCTTTTGCACGCTCAACTTTTTTATCTTGATCTTGCATGAACTTTATATTATTCTTTGTTGGTATTTATAAGTCCAAGTTAAGGTTAAAATTAATAGCCCTGATCGGCTTCATGACAGTATAATTGTCGTTTCTTAACGGCTTTCCTTTTCTGTCAGGCAGTTGTAATCACTGCCCTCTATATCCACCTACAAATAAATGATATTTATATCTGTTGATCTTTCCAGGGCACACAAGCTACAGGAATGAATATTTGTTTCGACTCTAAATAGCTATGTTGTCTTCCTGCTAGACGAGTATGATGGCATCATAGTTGTTTAATTTTGACTTCATAAATTGGCAGGAGCAGTGAATTTTAAAATCTATAGATTCGAAGAATTTTATGATATTGCAGTTAAGGTGCCAAAGGATCGCCTGCTCAATCAATACAAACAAATATATTTCTCCAAATTTACCCTTTTCAACTAGTTGCTTTATGTTGTAGACACCAATCCGACATCCTAGAAAACTCTTTGGGGCGTCTTGGTGTGTTCATGAAACGACATACCTAACAGTTACTTAACTTTTCCATGCACAGGCATGGCTGTAATCTACCGGTGGCTTGAGTATAAGTACATTTTGGTGCCTTGCCTGTTCGTGCTTCTTCCAGGAAAGGCGATATCCCTGCAAAAGATTAGGTTACTCTGTCGGGAGATGACCGGTTTCCTCTAGCTTGTGTATTCTTCCATGAGTTTCCTTACTCATTGTTCCCAGATAGAGGACGGACATTTGTAAATAGCAAGCCGATGAACATTTTATGTTGTATGTATACTCATAATTGAGTTGATTGAATTACATAATTTGAGTGCCTGTTATTGCATTGTTGAAATTCAGCTTAAGGCATTAAAAAAAGAACTCATATTTGGACATAGTACATAGAAGACACATAATCAAGAAACCTTAATACTATTAATACCATTGTCTGAACAATTTTTGGTTATTTTCTTCACAAAGAAAGACCCAATTTTGAGCAACTAAAATCAGGAAAAAATCTTTGAAAATTTAAGAAAAGGGCATTGAGTAGAAAATAAAAAAGAAAGTCCCAAGAAGAAGAAAGCCCAAAAAGAAAAAAAGGAAATGGAAATTTGAATGGAAGAAGAGTGCAAGAACAGAGCAGGTGTATAAAGGCACAATCTCCGCCGCAAGAATGCTGAAAGGGGAAAGCGGAGAGTGATGAAACTTCACGTGGATGGGTTTTTTGTCAGGGCATATATAAATATTCCAGTGGGTTACAGTTTCGTCTCGTCAAGACTGCCCCAAAAACCCACCCAAAAACTCTCTGTCCCATGTTATATATATACCCTCAGAATCATTTATCATTACTACCAAACCTGCGTTACGTTCCAATCCCATTCATCTGCATTAATTGGTCCGCTCCTCTCTCCCTCTGTTATATGTATTACAGCGGCCTGCGGCTGCATTCGCAGAACGGGACCTCTTCTCTTCTGTTCCAATGTAATTCATTTTGACGCTCTCAGCCTTCCAGTTTTCTTGAAATATTGGGTGATGAAAACTTGTTAGTTTTTCACTTTTGAATGTATGGAAACTGCGCTTTTTGTTTTATCATTGGGTTGAAGAGTAGTTCAATTCTTGGCTTCTTGATTGAATTCTTGGTTGGTTTTTTCTGGAATCAAGTTTTAGAAGTGTTCTCTTGTTTTTCTCGGGTAAAAGATGTCTAGAGAACAGCACGTTTTTTCCCCCCTCCAGTTTTTAGTTTCTTTAGGGTTTTCCTTAAAGATGGTGGGTTGTTCTTTTCTTGGTTGATTTCTTTCAAGAATTTGGTTGGCCTGCCAAGGCAGGGTTTAGTTGTTTATTAACTGCTGCACCACTCAGGGATGTTCTTGATTGAATTCAAGTTTTTCAATGATCTTCTTTATGGTTTTTATTGAACTTTAGGATGTAAGAATTGGAGTGAGAATGCAGATTTTTGTTTTAACGAAAAAAATGCACCCCAAGAAGATCATGCGGTTCTTAGATAAAAAGTGGCTATTCTTCTTTCTCTTTGGGTTTCATCCATTTTAAACTGGGACCTGCAGAGGAGGTTTACCTTTCTGGTTTTTTAAGTTACAGCCATCCGGGATGTTCTTGATTGAATTCAAGTTTTTCAATGATCTTCTTTATGGTTTTTATTGAACTTTAGGATGTAAGAATTGGAGTGAGAATGCAGATTTTTGTTTTAACGAAAAAAATGCACCCCAAGAAGATCATGCGGTTCTTAGATAAAAAGTGGCTATTCTTCTTTCTCTTTGGGTTTCATCCATTTTAAACTGGGACCTGCAGAGGAGGTTTACCTTTCTGATTTTAAACTGGGACCTGCAGAGGAGGTTTACCTTTCTGGTTTTTTAAGTTACAGCCATCCGCATATATCTTCAAATAAAGCCTGATTATGCATTAGTTATAGAATTTCTATGGCAAATCAAGGAAACAGAAAGGGCTTGTATGAAAATACTAGGCATGCATTTCTAACTAGGTATTTTATCATTATCACGGATCTGTTTCTTTTGATCCCTTTATTGGTTGTTAGGTATGACTAACTCCATCTTGTTGTCAGCATAGTTCAAAACTTTAATATTGGAACATATGTGGATATTGTTTTGTATGTTCTTTTGGTAGTGGTCATGACTCACAAGGAAAATATGTTATGGTCACCTGTACAACTAAATTAACAGTCGCGTATTGAATTGACAGTTGTTAATGTTTTCATTAAGTGCTAACCGAGGACATAACTTGTCTTAGCCTTATCATTGCTTTATCTGCCACTTTTATCGTATTCTTTCTCACTTCTTGTTTCTTTGCAATGAAACTGAGCTCTTGTGACAATTTGCACATTCTTAATTTATAAAATATAGAGTTTTCTAAAACTAATTTACTAATATTTTGTGTTTTTCATGGTTGTTTCAGAAATTGGTCATTTGCCTGAAATGGCCAATAACTCCCAGTCCACAGGCATGCAGGTATCAAATTTAAAATGCTTTCTTAATAATATAGTTTGATAATGGTTTCTACTTAAGCACATATTCTTGACGTATTTGGTGCACATTAGTTGATTATGTATTATTACATGTGAAGTAGTTTGCCATTATTATTACGTTAACGTGATTAAATGCTATTCCCATTCCTGTAAAAGATAGTTTAGTTATCTAACCATTTATATTTGAAGTATAATTATTATGGTCGAAGCTGCTAATGAAGTAATGTGGCTCATGTATGCTTACATCTAAACATGCACATGCAGGTGTTCGTGCATGTCTTCTGTATGTATTATTGCCTTGGAATTCTAGTGTGGGCATAGACGTTTGACGTTTTTCGTAAGGGGGGTTGACAATTGTGCAATAATAGCAAATAGTGTGGTAGTATAATGCCACGGATATTGTCAGAATTCAATGGGAACGCTTCCGAAGTACTTGGAGTTATGATTTGTCACACATGTCTTATTTGGATACATTTTTCAACTGTGTTTCCTAGATCAAACTTACAACAATTTAATTTGTTCCTCTCTTAACTTGTCAACTATATGATCCATATCATAGAATCCTTAACTTTGTTTTCATACTGTAGCATGATAAAGTGACAGGCTTTGTATTATGTTTCTAAGGAAATTTACAGCTCATAGTAGGAGTGTAAGGCATTATATTCCTTTCTGTTTATCTTCTATTCTTCTGAGGATATCCTGTGTTTTTAGTCAGGTGACACAATACACTTGCTTCTAGCTTTTGTTCTTTCTGGTCTGAAATCGGCTTTCGTCTAACTATTTTCTGTTTCTATGCTTCCTTAACTAATTACTTTTGTCTCCATTTACATGATTATTGGGAAAAGCCTGTTCGGCCCCATATAATTGGTCATGTGGGTCCTCCAAATCCTCTTCCTCCCATGTCAATGCAAGTAAGGTTACTTTGTTTCTAATTTCATATTTTGTTACTGGTAATATCCACACTGTTAATCCATTCTTTTGTTTTAGTTCCGACCTGTAGCTCCACCGCCGCCACCACAACCATTTGTTCCAGTGCCGCCTCAGCAATTTCAGGCAGGTGGACATTCAAACATGGGAATGCCACCACATCCTCCACCAATCCAGTATCCTCAAGCAGTGCCACCTCCACAACAGCAGCCACCCCCTCAAAGACCCAGTATTCCAGGACATGGTCTGCCACAAGGACCACCACTTCCAGCGCCAGATTTCCAGCCCAACAGACCTGTGATGTCTGCTCCTCCGCAGCCTCAAATCTCCAATAATTTCATGCCTAGTTTTGGTGGTCCCAGAATTTCTCATGTGTCATACAGTGTAATCCTTTTTCTTGGCTCTATTAGTTATGAAATTGGTCTAGCTAGCAAAATTTATATCCTTGAACACTTCTGTTTAGTTATCCTCGTCATCTGGTGGCCAACAACAAATCAATGTGGTCTCCACGGCACAGCATCTACCGATGTCCCAGACAGAGGCTCCCAACTTTCCCGCTGTTGGGCAACCTTGGTATCCTACTGGAAATCAGAATGTGCAACCAGTTTTGCCTATGCAACAACCTGTGGAACAAAGTGCTGGGGAACAAACATGGTCTTCAACTGTGACCCAGAACATAAAGCCTGTCACTCCTTTGCAGCAGAATGGTGAGCAAAATGCTGGGACGCAACAATGGTTTCCAAGTGGGAATCAAAATGTGCAATCTAATACACCTCAGCAGAATGAGGAACAAAGTGCTAGCATGGTCAGTCTAATGAGAATTTACAGAAGTTACTTAAATGTTTTTGTGATTAATTGTGTTCTGCCATATAACCTCATTTCTATCAGAAATAAGATTCTACATGTTTTTTTTTTATTTCAGGGGACGAATACTCTGCCTGACCTAGCCAAAACAGATTGGAGAGAGTACACCTCTCGTGATGGGAAAAAGTATGTGACTGTTAAGCTAGTTAAATTGTGATTTCAAATTTGATTGGAATTCCCTCTATCTTGTATTAAATATTGCTGTTCTGAGCCGGATAGCGACTCCATGTATGTATATGATTATGTCTCTACAACTTGAGACAGCACTCTGATAGCTTCTGCACAAAATGGAATTACCTCATAAGAGCAGTTTAACTGTTTATTTTATCATAGGAATAACAGAGTAACAAATTATGCTTCACGTTTTCATTTCATCCACGGACTATACGCCTCTTGTTCTTTGAAAGCAAATACCTTTTTGATCAATTTGTGGAAGGAGAGACATGCATTTACATTTACGTGTCATTATGAACCATTATATGCATGTTTCTTACAGCTCGTAGTTTTTTTCTCTCTTCTAGGCAAAGGATCTGTCTGTTGGGTAAGCAATAGGATCTCTCTTTTCTTGAACATGTATGGTGGGTTTTAGTGGTCTTTCTGGCGAGCTTGATATTCTTTACTAGTAAACTATAACATTGGTTTCTGGAAGCTTTGCCGTGAAACTCCTCTGAACGATAATCATTATGTTTCTTTTAAGTTTAACCAGGAAAGAAACACATGCCAACTTTCAGGAACATGCTGCCCTTAAAAGCGTACAGCCATTTTTGTTCCTTCTCTCTACATGATATGCGAAAGAGCGTTAGAGAATTCACATCTATGTTTCTTTAGGATTTTAACCATGACGCGTGGAGGCACTGAATGATCTAAAACGAGGCACATGGATTTTTCGATGTACTGCCTTTCATTGTCAATCAGTTTTTCTTGTCGTTTACTTCTTCTCTATAATTAAAGTTGACTTGGGTAATTACTAGTTTCTTGCAAGTCGTGGAGGAGCTTGCGTAGATAAAATTTGTAGCCTTGTTGAAGAGAATAAATATAGTTACTTTTAATGCTGTATATGCATTAATTGCTGTTTCTTTTTTTTATATACATGGTGCATATTGGGTTCTGTATCTTTGATCGTTTGCATTTTCTCTCTAACGAGGAGAAATATGGTTTGACATGTGGTGATGGGTTAACAATACTCCAGGAGAGATGGTGAAGTTGTAAGCGAAGCTGGAGTATTTACCCAAAAAAAGGACGTTTTCAAATTTAAATCTCTAGTCTTTACCAAGAAGTAGTTATAAAACACATGTTTTATTGAGAAAATCATGATAAGATCCTGTTTAGATTCCTGTCCTACTTCTGTTATTACATTTGTTAATATTATAGCACATGTAAAATGCAGATACTATTACAACAAAAGGACAAGGGTTTCTTCATGGGAGAAGCCTTTAGAATTGATGACGCCAACTGAGGTGAGTCAACAGTTGACCTATGCTTTAGATACCATGTTTCTGTTATGCATTGTCTTTATTGTGCTGGTACTAGCACGAGATGTTCCTTCACTATCTTTTCTTTGACACAAATGTCTATGACAACTTTTTCTTACTCTTGAAATAAGATATATTAATATTAAGTGAAAATAGAAATATATACACTTTATATAACTTGGGTCAAGGGGCAGACCTTCAACTTGGCCTATTATTCTTATACTGCATCGGCATTCAAAGTTTTTGCATCATTTACTAATACTTAGTTTCTCTAGTTCGTATGTCTTATGTGAGTTTGTAACAAGTAAATTTAGAGAATATTAATTATTTCTTTGGTGCATGAAAGTCTGCATAAAATGTAATGCTATACATTGAAATGACACATTCCTTTCCTGGAGTTTGATATTCTCCTGCTTTTTTGCATGTGCCACTGATTCAGCTTTTATGACTGCAGAGGGCTGATGCATCTACTGACTGGAGAGAAATCACTACTCCTGAGGGAAGAAGGTGTTTGTATTAATAGTTTTCCAGTGTTTGAGACTTTCTTCTGTTGCAGTTGTAAAAGATCCTATATCTACATTGTTTACATGAATTATGCTGACTCTCTTAGATTTTACTACAGGTTTTACTTTAATAAGGTGACCAAACAATCAAAATGGGCTATTCCAGACGAAGTCAAGGTATTTAATCTGATCAACTAGATATATATCATGTAAAGTATCAACAGAGAACTATCATGACTTTTGCTAGGCTATTCATTGTTTAACACTCATGAACTTGTGTATAGTTGGCTCGTGAGCGAGCTAATATGACTTCAAGTGAAGGGACACCGACAATAAAGGATGTAAATTCATATGCATCTGCTGCTGTTTCTGTTTCTGGGACCGAAGTAGCAAACCACAATGCAGATAATTTATCTTTCTCAGCTCCAGAAATGGTGTCAAGCCCAGTTTCTGTTACACCTCCTGTTAATCCTGAACTTGCAGCGGCTTCTGGATCATCAAGCATACAAGAGGAGGTTGCTAATTTAAAATCAGATGCAACTGGAGTGCACACTCCAGGGGAAATTGCCACATCAACAGTTGTGTCAGACCCTCCTGTGCCCGTTGCTATGGCCACTTCCATGTCTACACCAATGTATCACATGTTTCCTTTTACTTATTGATGTTATGCAAGGAGTCTTTGTGATTGGTTGTAATAATGGCTTGCTTTCAATGCTGTTTCATTTCAGGAGAATCTCCAATAAGTCGCCTCAGGATGCTGCACCTTCTTCTGTAGACACTTTTGCAGAGAGTGTAGAGGTTAACATGTGGCTTCTGTACTCGTTCTATTTCTTTTTTTTCTCCTTCACTGAGTAGAAAAAGATGCATTTCTTCACTGCCATTATATTAGTCATTCATTCATCTGCAGGGAGCCGATACAAGTGCAGGAATTTCTGGAAGTGGAGGCAACAATGCACCAGAAGTGAAAAAAGTAGAGCATGGACCTTTAGTCTATGAGAGTAAAGAGGTATAGCTGATTGGCCAGTGTCTTGTGACTTAATTAAGTATATGGTAACTTTGCTCAAGACCTTAAGTTGAATAAGGAAAAGACCATTAAGAAAGTTGCTTGTTAATCATTTATCTAAGTCGACATGATTGCAACTTGTCTCTTCCTCTTCCTCTCATTCTGTCCTTGGATTTTTACTTAGGGGGCAAAGAATGCTTTCAAAGCTCTATTGGAAACAGCAAATGTTGGGCCTGACTGGAACTGGGACCAGGTCTGTTGCTTCTTCTTTACAATTTCTAGTTATTAGTCCGAAATCTATATACATAAATAATAAATATAAGCAGGCTATGAGAGTGATAATAAATGACCGGAGATATGGTGCACTGAAAACTCTTGGAGAGCGAAAGCAAACTTTCAATGAGGTAAATCCTTATGATCACAACAATGAAGTTGTTTTGATGGTTATATTCTGTTACTCATGTCAAATAATTGCCAACAGTTGTGTTCTACTTTGAGCATATGATTATTCATTGTGTTTATGATCTCTGTTTCAGTTTATTGGGCAGAAGAAGAAACAGGAAGCTGAAGAGAAACGAGCTAGGCAGAAGAAAGCAAGGGAAAATTTCAAGAAAATGTTACAAGTAAGTTGATTTTTTGCTTTGTCATTATGCCAAAAGCATGTCTAATCACATATCTTGAGGAAAAAAGAAGATATTATTTATGCTTCACTCAAATGTCTGTGGCCTTTGATATACCCAGGAATCTAAAGATCTGACGTCATCGACGAGATGGAGGTCTGTCTTTGTCTTTGTCTTCGTCTTCTTATGAGTGTGTACAAATGGGCATGTATTTTTACATGGTTGTCATCTGTTATATATTAACTTCTTGGACTACTGTTCAGCAAAGCAATATCTATGTTCGAAAAAGACGAACGTTTTCAAGCTGTTGAACGAGCTAAAGATCGCGAAGACCTCTTTGAAGACCATTTAGAGGAGCTTAAGAGAAAGGTAATTTACTGTTCTCTTAGCTAGTAAGCAGATTTAGGCGGATGTCCAAGCTCCCAATTGCTGGTTTGACTAATTTGTCTATTATTGGCTAGGAGTTCTTTATATTAAAGTTTTGTTATTTATTTTTTGTATTGCTTTTTAGTAAATTTTTCTATTTTGGGGACATTTGTATCTGAATGTTCTTTTTTATTTATACTCAGTAAGCACCCTTGAGCATATACTGGGCTGTACGTAAGTGTGGGAGAATTTTCTTATCTTAATTGATGCCATCTGAAAGTGTTCTTTTTGTTACTTCTGATATTTCATCTCTGAAACACCCAAGTCCCATTCTATACTCTGAGAGATTAGATTGGATGCAACTCTTTCAAACCTCTGACCTTTTTGCTTACACATTGTTTATCTTGATTAGGAACGGGCAAAGGCTTTGGAGGAGCACAAACGTCATAAAGCTGAATATTTGGAATTTTTAAAGTCTTGCGACTTTATCAAGGTGTGCTGCTTCGTTTATATTATTTTTACTCCAATGCTTTACCAACAGATACTGTATTTGCTTCTATATTACCTTATTTACTCAGGCAAGCAGTCAATGGAGAAAAGTTCAGAATCGCTTAGAAGCTGATGAGAGATGTTCACGCCTTGAAAAAATAGAACGCTTGGAAATCTTCCAAGTAACACTTATTCTGCATTTCGATAAAATTATGAATCAAAACATCTGCAGCATGATAATTTTCAGATATGTGGTTAGTATAGTTGAATTGGCATGTTTCAGGAATACATACGAGATCTAGAGATGGAAGAAGAAGAACAGAGGAAGCTGCGTATGGTAAGTTACTCATGGATTTCCTATGGTAGTCTGGATTATTAGCATGTTCTCAGTTCTCTCTATATTTCTCTGTCTGTCTATCTCTGCTTCCCCTTACAATAAAAAAACATGCACAACAAATAGGAGGAACAGAGGAAAGCAGAGCGTAAAAATCGTGATGAGTTTCGGAAGCTGATGGAGGAACATGTTGCCGGTGGCATTCTTACTGCCAATTCTCATTGGCGAGACTATTGCATGAAGGTTCTGTTCTGTTTCCTTATCCGCATGGTTGGACGAAAATATTCTTTTTGCTTTCTGTTTGAACTTCGACATGATTTTAGGTTAAAGATGCCCCTGCCTATCTGGCTGTATCTTCAAACACCTCAGGGTCTACTGCAAAAGATCTCTTTGATGATGTTATAGATGACCTTGAGAAACAGGTAGTTGAAGTTGGCTATTCTTACTTTTGTATTTCTTTCTCTAAAAGTATCTATGTTTTGAGAATTGATCTAGAAATTGTAGAATAGACCGATAGTCTCACATCATTTTGTTGCTATTGCTATTGCTATTTCTTATGTGTCATTCCTATCTGGTTTAGTTAAATAATCCAATCACACATTTAATCACTTTTTATCCTATCATGCATATATCCCATGCAAAAAGTAATTTACAATTGTAGTCTGTCAAAATGATTACTTCTGTTCTTTCTCCTTTCACTTTGACATAATGCCATAATAAGTATTTGTTTGATAATTGAATTGCAGTATATGGAGGATAAGGAGAGAATAGAGGAAACAATAAAGAGTGTAAAGGTATTAAAATGTCTTCTTCGTTTTGGACCGACTGACACGTTGAATTGGAGAATGAATGAGCTTGACTACCTTATTTGCCTCTTTCTAATTGCGCACGAAAAAGCTTCAGGCTATCTGATCCGTAAATGATGTCAATTGAACCTCTCTCCTTTAATCTTCCCTAGTACTAATTATTACAGTTAACTAACGTCCTGCTGGCAAATCATAGTGTACCTATGTTCTAACAAATCAATTTACAAAACCTGCATGGTGCCAGATATCCTTGTCAATGAACTGGACTTTTGAAGACTTCAAGGGTGCGCTCCCCAAAGAGATTAGCCCAAAACCAATATCGGATATCAACTTGAAGGTAACATTTTCCTCTTGATAATCATTTCTATGCATGATAATGTCAAAATTATGCTTCCATAGAACATGAGAAAAAATTGTGATGCATGTTTCCCACCATAACTTTTAGTACCTACTGTTTATTTGTTTTGGATATTGAAAACCCGTGGAAGCAAGAGAGTACATTCGAAGCACTGGTTATAGTATAAATCAGTCCCCAGGTATATGTTTTTTAGTCCTACGCTTAAGTCTAAATTTGTCCAGACATGCATGATAAAAGTTCCTATATATTCTCTTATGTCCATTATATTGGTGTAAGGTTAACCAAAGATATGTGACAACTGACAAGGTTATCCACTGCTGGTTGAAAGTACAATACCAATTCGGTTTACCAATGGGTTGGAGAGTGACCAAAATTACTTTCCTGCTAAGCTTGTTTTATGGTGCTCACTGCCATAGTAGTTAATGGCGCACTAGGGCGCGCGCCATGGCGGGAGGCGGGAGAGGCAAATTTGGGTTATCGTTTTTGTTGAATGCCTTCATTTATACATAGATCTTGTATCAGATTGATTCAGAGCAAGTAGAATTTGGGTGTGTGTGTGCGCGCGCGCGTAAACACACACCCACTCTCAAACTTATTCATGTTATGGTTTTTATGCATTTACTTATCTCCTCTTTTATATCTTGAAAATCTGATTTATAAGTCACTGTTTGCAGCTTATCTTTGAGGAGTTACTAGAAATTACCAAGGAGAAAGGAGAAAAGGAAGCTAAGAAGCGTAAGCGTCTAGCTGAAGATATCTATGAATTCCTTTTTACTTCAAAGGTATACAGAGCTATGAGTTCATCGGCAGATCAGTTGCTTTTGCTTATCATTTTTGTTCTATGTATCTTTAACTTGTGCTTTTAAATAGGAAATAACATCATCTTCAAAGTGGGAAGACTGCAAACCACTTGTTGAAGAGAGGTAAACACTTTATCTGCTGACCAATTATCTAGAAAATGTTGGGTTTTTCTCAAAATGTTGATGAACTGTTTCTGCATTGTTTACTTGGGTGTTTGGTGCTTAATCCCCACCAGCTTTACATATCGAGTTAAATATGTCCTTGGACAGGTTCATAGGGGAAGAGAGCTTTTTCCGAGAAATCTTTGATAAGGTCATTATTGAACTTAAAGAGAAGGCAAAAGGGAAGGAGCGCAAGCGAAAAGAGGAAAAGGTATGCAAATCTAGCTTGATTATCTTTTGCCATCTCTGGCTTGCCATTAGAAGCATTAGCCATCCGTTTCCCAATGTGCTGAAGCTTAGCAACTTCATTGTGTGAATGTTGCACAAAATTCAGCACACCAGTTATGTTAATTGCTCTGCTCTCTGCTGTATAAGTCCTTAACTGTGTCTTCATCTAGATACCTCGGATTTCTATTTATATTATTTGAAAATTTGTAATTCTAAATTGCTAAAAGAACTGGCCATTTTGCAGGCTAAGAAGGAGAAGGAGAGAAAGGATAAGGAGAAGAAGGAAAAGGAGAGAAAAAATAAAGACAGAGGAGGTGAGAGCAGAAAGGGTAAAGAGAGATATAAAATAGACGAGACAGATAGTGATGAATCCGAGTCTTACAGTTTGGAAGAGAAGAAAAGGTCAAAGGAAAGGAATAAGAAACATCAGAAGCGAAGAATGGGTTCTTTTGATGATACGAGTTTGGATGATGATGAGAAAGACCGGTCCAGGTCTCATAGACACAGCTCAGATTCCAAAAAGCCCAAGCAGGTATCTTCATTTATCTGACTTTTTATACACGTCAAAAGCATTAATCCTTCAGCTCGTGTACGGGAATAACATTTTTAAGATGTAAATCTTTTAATTCGACAGAAGGAGAAGGAGAAACAAACATGGAGTTCGGAAGCGGATTCTGAAAGCCAAAGCAAGAGACACAAGAAGGACCATTGGGATGCCTCTGATAAGAATACTGATCACGAGGAGAATAAAGATGGGGAGTTTGGTGAGGATGGAGAGGTCCAGTAGCATGTACTTGCTGGGGTGTTCAGTGTTGACAAGCTCGCTTGCCGATTTATTTATGTGATATCGGTTAGATCTATTTCCTTCTCTGTGTACTAAATTATAACCCCGAAGAGGTTAGTTTTTCTAAATCTGGTCCTCAATCTATATAGAAGCTTGAAGCTTAATTATACAGTTTACTTAAAATTTGAACAGTGATTGCAACTTCTATTTTTGTGGGGATTTTATTTTATTTAAACAATGATGGTTGTTCAGCTGTATCTATATTTCCAGGTGCTTCATGTACTTTGTTATTTTCCTTGGTGCATGCTTGATCAATGCAATGCTCATACTGTCATATACTACACAGCACTTCTAATTTTCTATTTGCATATTTGGTTGGTGCGATGTGTATATACTTTCAAATGGTTGGTGCATTCTTTTCTTACTGCCGAGCATTTTTCAGTTATTCAGAAACAGTGAAAATTTTGGTGGGTTGAAATTATCTGCCGACTCAAGTCAGAATTTTGCTTAGGATGATAGTACTGGAACACATTTACTCTTTCTTTGGGCGATATCTGTTTCATAGATGTGTTTGTTTTGAGAAAATGCAATAGCTAGTTCTTAAGATGATCATCGTGTTGGAACACTTTTACCATTTCTTTGGGCAATATTCGTTCGGACCTGCACTTACGTCTGGTTACCTACGTCTGCGTTCGTGCTGTAGAATTATGTTGTTGGTAGTTTATGACAAGAATGGTTGCAATAGGGATATGTAACAACTTGAATTTTGTTTATGATTAGTTTTTGGTGTTTTATGAATGTAGAAGAGAGAAATATTTGTTTGTACGACTGCAGATAGGACTCACTTTGGGATAGCTGAGGGTGAGGCATTCAAGTAAAAGCGTGTTTTCAGCTACTCTGGATTATTCTAGATGATTTTGAATAACTTCTCTGGTCTTGATGTTTCAGTTTAATCATTTACAATGATTTCTCCTGAAATTTGGTACAATTATGAATACTTCTCGTTGTTTGAAAAATTACAAATACTCCCTGATATTTGATGAAATTATGTAATTCTTGGATGGAGGTATAAAATTATCAATTTTGTCCTTATTGTATTTTTTAAAAAAAATTAAAAATTTGTAAAAAAAAATTGGATGGATTTTGGATGGAAAAAATTTAAAAATTATAAGACAAATTATCCATTTAGTCCATAAAAAATTACAAAATAATAAAATAATTAAAAGGGTATTTTGGTCAGTTCATCATAAAAATAGATGAAAACTTAACGAATTGGGCTAATTGTTAGACAACTGTTAAAATTAGGGGTATTGGTAAGTTTTCTAACAACAAGTGTGTATACGTAATTATGTCAAACTTAAGGGGAAGTAATTATAATTTATCTTAATAATAATAAATTTTTGGTGCTATGTCAGATTCTAGAAGAATAAAATTAAATTTTTGTGGGTAATAAATCCCAACCATATAATAAACAATAGATAGAGATGAAAGCTTGAAAAGTTAAAATACCAATTAAATTTTTAAAAAATAGATAATTACATATACACTCCTGATTTATCGTCTATTATACAAATCATTAATATTTTTTAAAAAATTATATTTACACCCACTAAAAACGATAACACCAATATACAAATTATCTCTACTTTTTGAAAAATTAAACGTACACTCTTTAGAAACATTAATATATTACATAAACTATCTCTGTTTTTTATTATCATAGATGATTTATGTAATTATACAAAGAATATGAACTATTTATGTAAATAAATCATAGATAATGGAGTGTGAAATGTAATTATTCCTAAAAAGAAAAAAAGCACATAATATTAATGAAATTAAAGGCATAGAAGCTTCTCCCAAAATAATGTATATCTACGCTCTTACTTTTCATCTTCAAACCAACCCCACCATTATTTATATTTTAATTGTCAACTCTCCCTACTTTTCCATCCCCAAAATACATAAATAAAATAAAGATAATTTTATTTTCATTTAATTTAATTTACGTCATGGGCTTTTAAAATATATATATATATATATATATATATATATTTCAAGAATGAAAAATTATTATGTGTGTGAAAGTGAATATTTTATACGTGTGATCTATATACGTACAGCGGTATGATACAATATGTGATATTAATTCATAATAGAAGATTCGAACTTATGTTGAACAAATTAAAGAAGTATAATTTTCAATTTGACTCAATTTATTTAATTTAATTTAATTTTTATAGTATGATCCGGTTCATTTATTTTTCCATTGAAATGAGTTGTAGGCTTAATTATTTTTGTCACGGGTCTGGTTTTACGATAAATAGTAAATCAGAAATTAAGGTTAGGAATGGTACAACGTACAACTTGGAAAACATTCCACGTCTCGTGATCAGGTCTATATTATGTGAACCAAATTATAGTAAAAATTCGCTAACTTTTATTAGAAAATAATTAATTTTTTCGCATACGTAGTTTACAAAGATTAAACTTGACAAAAATGACGATTACATCATTCAGCCCATCTAGTTTATTTTAATAATTATTATAATTGTGACTTTAGTAGTAATAATTATTACTTAATTATTAGTTATTGTTAATGTTTATAATCAATATTACAGTTTATGACACTACTGTATTATTTACTTTTATTGTTGTTGTTGTGTCACAAAATATTACAACGGGTTGTCTCCGGTGCATCAGTAAATGACAGAATTGCCCTTCCCTTCCCTCCTATAAATTCACTATAATTCCCTCACTTTCCTCCTACATATTCAACTCCACAGTTACACAGCCAGGTCTTAAACTCGACCATGGCAAGAATCACCTCCCTTTGCGTGATCACAACCCTCCTCCTCCTCTCTCTAACACTATCCCGGTCCCTCGCCCGACCGGCCCCCTCGTTCCACGACGTTACTCCCATGGAAACTCACAACCAGGTACGCATCCTACCTATGTATTTCTGTCCAAATCAGATGTTTCAATATTGCAAATCTCATGTTATATTTAATATACAAACGTCACGTGTATAAAATCTTATTTGCAAATAATTATATATGGTGCAGAAGGTGAGTGTGGAAGGAGATGTGTGTGAGGGAGAGGGCGAAGATGAATGCATGATGAGAAGAACACTTGAAGCCAACCTTGACTACATCTACACACAGAGACAAAAGCAACCATGAGGAATTTTCCACTTTTTTTTCATACTATATACGTACCTATGTGTATTCTTGTCGATCTACTACGTACTTTTTTGTCTTCTGCATAGTTTATTTTGCCTACGTATACAGGGTTTTTCTTTATATACGTGATATGTATCTGTAGAGTACGTTAGTCGTTTTTAATTAGAAAATCTCTTTTTTGTGTATCATTCGGATGGTAATTCTATGTTAGTCCTAATTTTGGTATAGTATTAAACAATACGTACACCTCCCCTTGTATCTTATTACATATATATATCGTATTATTACACAGTTCTTATAATTTAATCGTCAATAATCAGTATATTAATTATCAATATTAAACACTTATAGCTAACATCAATTGCTATTAGAATAGATCTGCAATAACATGTCGATATCGAGCCCTTAATCTCATGATCATGATACCTCAACTTTGTGTACGCATTCAAAGTCGTTTATTTAGCTCAATGGTTGAGAACTAGTTGTTCAAGTGAGAAAGTCGTAAACTCAATTTTCTTTATCTGCACGGAAAAAATATTGATGGGTAATTTATAAGTATCGACATAAATGACTATTCCCCATAAAATCTATCTTGATTCATAATGATGTATATACATGTTGGTTCATAGCACATATGTATGTATGGTGAAAGCTAGATGACCATAAGACATGCCAATAGAACTTTCGGCGCAATAGCTGTCCAATTATTAATGTAGCATGCAACACATTTGGCGTCCTGTTGCACGACGTATTGTGCTTTGGTTTGCATATAAACTTCACGTTTTGGGTTATTATTATTGAAAAATTGTGTCTGATTATAAAGAAGAGATTTTGAGGGTTATAAGCTGTTTAAACTCTTTGTATGCAATTAATATGAGGATGCTTGCCTACATCATAATTTTTGGAATAAAACATCAAATTTTAATTGAATAATTTTTTATTTTTTTATTTTGAAAAAAGGAGATATTTTACATTTCTCTAATAAGTGGTTTTGGTTAAATTTTGCGAGTACAAGTAATAATGGTAAGCAATGATGGATGCATCTGTATCTGTATGTGGTGCTGCCTTTTGAGGGAGCAATTAATATTCATATGGGCATCAACTGTATGTATGACCCATCTACCAGTGAAGCATGCACCATAAACATAATCATCATCATCATCATATGCAGACAATCAAATCATATCCACTCCACCAAAGTTTACTACCAATAATAACAATTGCCCCCACATTTATCCCATGATTAAATTTAATTTTGTCTATTTGCACATTTATTTCTTTTTCACTAAGCACATAATTAAATAATTAATTAATTATGCATATATATATATATTCATTACACACATTTTTGTACAGATTTTATTATTTAGGTTCAATTTCGCTCGATAATTGTATAATTGACTATAAGATAATTAATTATGATAGAATCGATTTTGGAAAAAAAAATATGCTGGTGTTTGAATTCATAATTAATTATGTAAATAAAGATTGGAATTAAATTTAAAAACTAATATTATTTTTAAGGTTATAAATTAATGAAGGAATTAAAAAAATATAGAATGGATTTATTAATAAAGAAGCAATCAAACATACCGGTATTAATTTTGTGCTGGTAAATAGGAAATAATGGCTAGACATTGTAAATAATTAGCCTATTACATCTACAACTACTAGGATTTGAAACCCAAACATCTATTGACGATGTCTTAGTTTCATGGTTGTGGATGAGGTTTTATTATAAGTTTTTAAGTCATAGATTCGAGTTCTACCGATATGTATTTGTCAATATTGTGTTATTTGATGTGAGTTTATTATAATTTATATTTTAATTTTTTTGTTATATTAAATTACATCAATATATATATATATATTTGAAGTGAAAGCGATACATTATTATTTTTTGGTAAATGTAAGTTTTATTAATAAAACAAGATCGTACAGTACAACAGTGCTCAACTGGTGGTTTCTCTCTCGACAAACCAAAGGCTACGCCATAATCTATATAACGCACATGAACTAATAAAACAAACACTTATTAGAATTAGATTTATCATATAATTTGTTATTTTTCTTAAACTGTGTACTAAATTTGATATCAAATGTAATGTATTTATTATGTAATTAGTTCAAGTCTGATCAAAACTAATTCAAACTAAATTTTTCTTTTTGAAGAGAGAGTCGTTTCTAGTTTGAACAAAAATATAATTTAATAATAAATATGTTATATTTATCATATAATTAATTCAAATTTAACGAAACTCAACTTTTATATAGAATTTTGCCGGTCAATTGAGTCTAACCTACTTGAAACACAGCCACTTTCTGCGAACCAACGGCTAAACCGGTAAACTACCCTAATGCAGCAATGCTTATCATCGTACCTGCCACGCTTGTCTCAGGGTAATTATTCTGTTTTTCATATACAATTTAATATATTCAAAATATGAAATATTAATTAATTAAACATATTAACAGTTTTCAAATTTAAAAAAAAAATAAATAAATCAAATATTATTATTATGAAATATAACATCCACCAATACTATTTTTTCTTAAGAAAAAGTAAAAATATATTAATCGCCTTGAAACATAAGTTTTCTCCGAGTCCTAATAATTGTTTGGGCATTTATTTTATTTTATGTAAGTTAATAATAATTGATTATTTCATTATTCTTTGCGATATGATTGTCACAGAGGATTATATTGATGTATTTATTAGTTTATTGAAATATTGACGTGGCGATGAAATTATCATTTTATAAGGGTGAATTACAACGGGTCATAATTATAAATACTCCTTCATTTTTTGAAAATTTACAAATACCCTTTGAAATTATGAATACTCTAACAAATACTCCTTTGTAACAACTGATTGTAAGGAGGTATTTATAATTAAAGAAAATATTTATAATTTATTAAAATATGAAAAAAATACTTTTAATTATGACAAATTTCAGGAAATTTGTTACGATTTATCATTTGTATAAAAAAAACAAAAAAGAAAAAAGAAAAGGAGTCCTCAAAGTAATAATTTGTGGGCCATGTTTGGACCAGTTGGATTGGCTTGGGCTTATTTCAAAATCTGCTTGACCCAAAATATAGCCCAGTTCAGTGGTCTGGGCCCTTTTGAAACCAAAAGACTAAGTAAAACGAGCCTCACTAATTTCAAGTAAAGAAGGAATCGTTGTCTTGTGCAACACTATAATTCCCATTAATATAAATATATATTTATTTTGTAACAATTTCTGATTTTTTGTTTCTTTGAATATATATAATACACTACTATCCACAGTGTCCTAGAATCCCCCCCCCCAACCATCCATCAAACACGATCTGATTTTTAGAACAATGATATATATCATTTAATTTTAATAAAAAAATATGTGTCAATTATTCATAAACTTGGCATAACATTAATATTTCTAAAAAAGGAAGGCCCACGAAGCCGAAGGAAGGAACCCAACAAGGTCAGGTCCTCTGAGCCAACCACCCCATGACCTAAGGATCCACTCGAGGAGCCAGATTAGGCTCGAGAGCCCTTGTAGCCCACTTGCGTAGCAACTGACCTATGCCTGAGGGGACCGACCACCACATGGGAGAGCTCTCGCATAAACCAACTCAGTCAAGACGTCCACCAACTACCAGATGAGACTCTTGAATATCTAGGAAGTTTTTCATTTTAAATCTTGTGAAATTTAAATTTAATGATTTCGAGTTGGACTATCTGAACGAGCAACTCTTTACTCACACCAAGCATGAAAACGAAATCGAATGGGTGAGAATGAAAACGAAATCGAATGGGTGAGAAAGAGAAGGGATGCTTGTTGAGTTCCTTCTCAAGGTAAGCAGCTTATGCAATATTTGAAGAGTGTAGAAGATATTAGTTGAAGAAGAGTCATCAAAAGTGTATTCAAGAAAGGTTCCTTCTGGGGTGGGGATGCTGAGGGAAAGAAGCAAGAAATATCACACAATGTGAATATGAATGAATACCGCCACCAAATATCAAACCCACTTGCACCCGGACCCGGATGTGTTCTGTTCTCCCCCAATAACACTCTCTTCTAATGTACAAACTACAAAGTGCTCATCTCACATTTCAGACTACTATTTGGGCTAAAAAAATAATCAAATTATTCGATAATCGATTGAATCGATTGATAAAAATTTATTTAAATTTGATTTGTTAAATTTAATAAATCAAATTTGAACAAAAAAATTTATTCTGTAAACTTTTGAACTCGGCTCGAGCTTGATTCGGTTAATGCAAAAATAGTAAAATATACTTAAAAATATTAAATTACTCTAGCTCGACTCGAGTTTGATCCAATTAAAGCTCGTTTGAGCCCAACTAGAATAATAATCAAACCAAATTCAAACAAAATTTTTTGAAGCTCAATAGTAATTCAAGCAAGTTTGAACAATAATGTATTCGGCTCGACTCGAATCATTTACACCCCCTAACGACCATTAACATATTCGGAATAAATTTCTTGATGCAGATAACCTAACAATTTTTACATTTTCTGCTAGATTTAAAACTTATTGATGGAGCCGAAATCTTAAGATTTAAGAATTTTAATTTGAATGATTCGTTTTAAATCGTTAAAAAAACTCGAATTTATTACATTGTTCACTGTATATACATGTCATATCAAAGTGTTAATTTTCATACAATCAGGTAACATTAGAATTATTCTATCTAATTGATGCGAAGAATCTCTTCAAAATCAATTCTGATCGAATTGAACCAATCATATAATATGTATAATATATTTATTATATAATTAATTATTCTTCCTAAATTTGCATTAATAATTAATATATTACACTTAATTAATTAAAATCTGCCAAACCCGATTTTTGGCTATAATTTCCCCTAAATGATGTTGACAACCTAACGTAGCGTGCCCGAGATTTTATTCGGTGTAGATGCGTTTAAGTTGTCTAAACAGTTTTAATAGGATTGTTATCATAGAAAAGGTCAATTCAAGAGTCCGCACTTGACAGTTGACACACAAAATTCGGGCTGCTTATGTTCTGCCTCCAAAACAAGGCTTTGTTTACATATGTTTTCATTTTTTTATTTTTTTTTGTGATAATTACTCTCTATTTCTTTGAGACTTAATCAAATTACACGTAAATTTTATGTGGTTTGAAAAATTATATTTAATACATTTGAATGTTGCTTTCATCTAAAACAATGAGTCATCCTATTAGTTAAAATTCACTGAATTTGGTTATAGTAACAAAAAAAAAAAAAATACAAATTCATATTTACCTCAATTGACTTATTACTAATTTATTGCATGTCAGATGGAATTTTTTATGACCAAATTACCCTTATTCATCTTCCTATGTTAATACATGCACAGAGGTATATTTTCACTGTTATAAGGGTAATTTAGTTAGAAAAAAAATATTTGACTTTTAATAAGTCATTAGTAAGACAATTAAAGGTAAATAACAATCCCCATTTAGTTTTTTGTTAATATGAATAAATCAATTGAATTTCGAGTAACGGAGGGACATATTTATAAGACATAAGCAAATTCCAGAGGTACTAGATGCAATTTTAGACCACCAAAATTTACATGTAACTACATCAAACGTTAGGGGAGATGAGTGCAATTTTCTCTTTTTTTTTTTTTTTTTTTTTTTTTTTTTTATCCCTTCTTGACAAGGTTGTTCCTAAGCCCACTAGACTAAAGACTAATCCCCACTATAAGTTTGTAGTTGCTACTGGCTGAGAAAATTTACAAATTTAGTGATTAATATAGAAAAGGGACAATTCAACTGTCTTCCCATCAAATTTAGTATAATTACATATAAACTTTACGTGGTTTAAGAAATTACATGTTAATATGTTTAACGTCTGTTTCTATTTAATAATTAGATTATTCATTAATCAAAATTCATCAAATTTGCTAATATTAGAAAAAATTGAATGAAATTCTATATTTACCATCAGTTGACTTATTAGTGACTTCTTGCAAGTCAACTAATTTTTTTCTGACCAAATTATTCTTATAAATTTTCATACACTAATGCATATGAGGAGGTTGCGGGTTGATATGAATTTCTATTCTTTTTTTTTTTTCGGGCTAATATCAAAAAATTTAGTAAATTTTGACTGATGGATGCTTTTATTTGTATTAGTAACAACAAATGTCAGGAATACTAAATCTTATTGTACTTAATAATAATGTGAATCGCATAATTAAGGGAATATTTTAGAGGTGGCATTTGGTATTCTCATCTCAAGCATGTGTTAGTTGAATCCGCCAATTGGACCAATATTCAAATTTGATCCTTCCTTCCTTTCTTTCTTTCTTTTTTTTTTTTTTTAAGGCCAAGTTGGACCAAATTTGCATTATTACACTTGTTATATGATTAAGTCATTCTTTTTTTATTGTATATCAGTTGCGTAATATCATCAATTATTGTAGTCTAGTGGTTAAGGTAAAAAATTGTCATAGTCGCGATATGAGTTTGAATCCTTAGTAACTACACGCACGTCTTGACCTGTGTGTTTGTTGATTTCTCATATGATTAAACTTAGTTTTAGAGGATAATAGATCAACTGAAAGAATCCTAACCAGCACATATGACGCAGACACAATTCTCCCCAAACGAATTTGTTGAACGCCACCCTGTTTTCTCGTTTTATAATAAGTACATATATATATATATTAATCACATAATGAATCATAGTAAATGTATTACAATTCATTTATGATGAATTTCCCCTTGATTTGGAGAGTATTAAAAGAAATGAACAATTTGGTTGCTCTATAATTAAGAAAATTAAATGAGCAGATCATACTTAGGAAAATGCCCATCTACAATTACAAAAACAACACATGATATGTACATCTGTTCATGACTGTACCTATGTTCATACCTTTGTTGTCTTTAAAGTAATAATAATATATATTTATTTATTTATTTAAAAAAAAAGGTAGCATAATTGGTGTTAAATTCAAGGAGAAAATCAATGCACTATTTTGTTGGGTTGTACAACAAGCTTTCGCTGCCAAACTGGCCTTACCTTCTTCCTGTTTTTATATGAGAGATA
This sequence comes from Sesamum indicum, assembly GCF_000512975.1. Lineage (NCBI taxonomy): Eukaryota > Viridiplantae > Streptophyta > Magnoliopsida > Lamiales > Pedaliaceae > Sesamum > Sesamum indicum. The sequence continues at coordinate 15,238,727 of NC_026154.1, forward strand.
GATACTTTGTTTTTTACTAAAATAAATTCATTTTATTTTTATAATTGATTTTTATTTATGATAATTAGCAATAGTTCATATACTAAATTTTATGAAATATTTAAGTAAAATGGTATTTATATATATATTAATTGGGCCTGTCGATTGCATAATTAATTATAAAAGATAATAAATTTTAGAAAAAAAAATGATTATATTGTTTGAATTCATAATTTCATAATTGATTATATAAATGCAGATTGTAATTAAATTTCAAAATTAATCTTACCGAAGGATTTGCGAAATTGTATAATGGGACATAATAGATAATTAATAAAAAATAACTGCAGTTGAATTAAAAGTTATAAATTCTAATTTTTATCAGAGTGTGGTTTTGATTTAATTTAACCCAAAAAATAATTATTAAAAGACGGGCCTTACGCCATCAAGAAATTACATTTACAGGTAATATATAAATTGAGTTTGCTCAAGTACAGGCTAAAACTGTCAATGAAGTATGGTTCAATTTATGAAGTTGAGGCCTAATATCTCTTAGGTTAAGATTTTGAAGCTCACTATCGCATGAGATATTATTCTATTTTAATAGTAATTTAAATATAATTATTTAATATTGATAATTATTATATAATTGTTATCATTCTCAATATATTTTAAATAAAAATACTTAATATTAATTAAAAAATAATAATTAATCACTTTTACTTAAAAAGAGTTACAGGCTAAAAGAAGAAATAATATAAAGGTGAGTTGGTTGTATTTGTTTAGGAGTAGAATAAGAAGAGGTTCACATGGAATGCAACACGCCAACATCCTTCCTTTTACTAGTTGATGATGATGATGATGAAGATGAGGAGATTTTACTTAGGCATGAAGTCATCTGTACGCGCATTCTACACGAATACTGTCTCCCGTAATTAAAATTTAATTAAATAATTAAATAAAATTTAGCTCTCTCTCTCTCTCTCTCACCCTTATAAACCCCCCGTCTCTCTCGCTCTCTCTCCCCACTATACATGCGTCTCGCTCCGCCCATTTTCTCTCTCTAGATAGGAAAATATCCTCTCTATTTTCCTACTTCAGAATCATTTACATTTCTCTCTCTTCCCATCCAAAGGAAGACAAAAGGTTCAAACATAAAATCATGAGTTATTACAATCAGAATCAACCCCCCGTCGGTGTTCCTCCCCCTCAAGGCAAGTCTTTCCGATGTAATTTTTTTTTAATTATTTTGACCTGATTAAGCATTTGGGTATATGATGGGTTGATCTGTTTTTATTGATGTACAGGATATCCGCCGGAGGGGTACCCGAAGGACGCCTATCCGCCGCCGGGTTACCCGCCTCAAGGGTACCCGCAGGGCTACCCTCCCCAGGGATACCCGCCGCAGTACGCGCCCCAGTACGCTCAGCAGCCGCCGCCTCAACAACACCAGTCCAGCAGCCCCGGGTTCATGGAGGGATGGTAGGCAAACTCTGCGGAATTTGTAATCATTATTTACTGCATGCGTGTGAATTTGTTGATTTGATTGGTGGAACTGTATGCGTTGGACTCAGATCTGGGGGATCTGGGGGGCTTGTCTGTGTTTATTGTTTGACGGCGGGTCAACGCGTTTGCCTGCTCACGTTTCTTAGCCTTCCCTCCCCCGTCGGTGGGTGGATCCGTAAGGGTTCTGGCTTCCCACCTTCTACGTGAAAAAGTCAATTCCCGAAGTTGCCCCTGATTCTTACCTTTCTAGTTTTCATGGACTTTTGTTTATTCACTAAACAATTCTTGATATTTATAAAAAAAATTGACGTATAATTTTCTAATAATTTAATGTAAATACAGGCGTCTGAGTATAAATAATTAATTAAATTTGGCTAAATTATATTGTTCCTTACTTAGTTTCATATAAATACACAAATACCTTCTGTCTTTTATAAAATTATAGCTACACCCCTAAAGGGTGTTAAGTGTAATATTTTTCAAGATATGGTTGGTTAAGTTTTGTCTATGAATATAGGGTGTCTTTTATAGAGTTATAGCTACATTTTTCAGAGTGTGATTGTGTAAATTTTATCTTTGAATATGGGGTGCAGCTGAAATTATAAATATAACAGCAAGGGGTGTATTTATAATTTTGAGAAAGACAAGGGATGTTTCTGTATTTTGTCCAATGACCCTTTAATTTTGATCAATATTAATTGCTTGTATTTCATGAAAAAAGAGAGAGCCAATGAAAATTGATTGATGTTGTTGTTTGTGAAATTGGCAGTTTGGCTGCTCTATGCTGCTGTTGCCTGCTGGATGCATGCTTCTGATGAAAGAGAAAGTGTAGAGAGGGATTCTTTTGATCAGAGCAGACAAGAAAAAGAAAACAAGTTGAAAGAATTATTGCTCTCTGATTTTGCTTCCATTGTAAAGGGTCTTCCTCAAATTATCACCTCTATCTATCTTCTGCCCTTTGAAAATAATGTGATGAACTTGATCTGGATTTCTTCCTTCCTTGCGACAGTAATGGATTTTTGCGCTTTCAACTTGGTTTACTAGAATCTGTCTGCTTTGCTTTCTATTGTTGTGTAAATTTCTCGGAGATTTCCCCTCCTCTTATTGAACATATTGCCTTGTTGTTATGGTTGTGAGTTGTCGTTAATTCATCAACGGTTGTTTGTCCTGTTGGTTCTGATCGTGTCCTGAATGTCGATATGATTTGGTCTTTTGATTGAATATGATTGGGAATTGGGTATTAGGGGGTGGAATTATCCATGGTTTTAGCAAAGATTAAATTGTTAAAATGTTGGTCTAAGCTATTTTTTTTTTCAGTGGTTGGGTTAGAACATTTTAGAGGTTTGGTAATAGTGAGTGTCAGGTGTTCTGTTTCAGATTCGTGACAGTCCCAAGTCAACCCAGACATTATTATCCAATTAAAATCCCAGTTTCCTCGAAGGTTGCGCCTACCTTCTCGTTATCCACTAATATTTTTCCTATTACTTTTTTTAATGTCTTTAACGACACCGCGTGATTATTTTTTATTGCATAAACTCTTTCTATTATTAAATAAATTAATTATTACGGCAAGTTGTTCAATACAACAATGTCATTATCCATCGTTTGTATTATGGATTATATTTTTTTTAAAATTAGTATAAAAATAATAAATATACCGTTAAGATTGTAGTTATAATTCAAATACACTTTTATTTTATGGTAAATTTTGCACAATTACTCTTTTAAAAACATTACACCACTATTTGATTTAGAGGATATACGGTAATTTGTCAAAGTACATGAGATATGAGGGTAATAAATTTAATTTTAGGAGAATTGATTTAATTTATGTTTTCTTCATATATATATATATATTTTTAAATTTTATGACTATGCAAACGGTGCATGGTTCTTGATAATTCCGACAAGCAGTGTTGTCGGAACTCCAATAAGAGATTCACAATGTGCCATTATAAGTACACTATCTAAGTTCTTTTTTAATTTAAATGCGTGTATTGATTATTGACAAGCTATGATAATATCAGTAATGAAAATATTAAAATTGGTTGGTGGAAATTATTTTTGTATTACGAAAATATGTATTTGAAGGTGAGATAAAAATATAATTTTAATAATTAATAAAAGGGGGTGTGAAAAATTATTGACTGAGTAATTATATTCGTAGTATTGCGTTGTAAACAAGCACTAGCAGCAAAGATGCAATTAAATTGTGAGTTTGAGTTTCACTAGATGTGTGAGAATTTGTTTTTTTTTTTTATTTTTTTTGTGAGTTTAAAATTTAAAAACTAAAAAGACTTAAATTATTACCAAAAAAATATTAAACTTATTTAGAATTTTTTTTATTACAATGAATTTTATTGTATTCCTGAACCCTCAGTTTAAGTTATTTTTTGAATAATTTGATTTTTTTGTTAAATCTTATTATTAAATTTAAATATCTTTTATTAAATATAAATTTAATAAATCTATTTCACATTACTTTATTGTACTAATTATTTCAGGTGCAGTTATTATTGGTTAAATGAACCATTTATTATTTTATTCAAAATAAGTAAATAGCCCAAAAAAACAAAAAAAAAAAAGCTTAGAAAGAGAAACTCACCATTCTTTTCACTAAAGAGGAGTGAAGAACTGAAGCTACAAGTCTACAACTACTAGTCCACCATAACCAACCAAGAATTTTAGGAGTTTTTTTAAGTTTGCATGCTCATAGTTTTACATAGCCATTCATTCCATATTCATCGAAAATAAGAAGTTTGAATGATTTATAAGTCCTAAAATTTTATTTTCTTAGCGAGATGTATTTACATGACAAAATTATGAGGTTCATACGATACCAGACTAGATAATATCTCGCGCAACGAGGCACAGATCGAGCAACAAGTACCATCAATATTGAAACAACCAGATTGAGAATTAAAAATTGAATTTAAGTACGTAAGGTACCAAAGTTTCAGAGTTGTTAATATCTTACCTTAATAAAATACCGATCGAATTGCAAACAACACCAATATTAAGACGACTAGAATGAAAATTGAAAAATGAAAATTAATTAAGTGTCTGTTACCAAAGTTGATCAACCTGCACCAAAATATCTTGATTTAGAATTTATTTTTTTTTTTTTTTTTTTGTGCTACATTAATTCAAGTTGTTGGGGGTAAAAACCCAAAAGTCAATACTCAAGTTTGTAGAAAGAGTTGTCAACTTATTTTAAGATTCTGGAAGCCCATCAAACATTGAATTATGTTAGGTGTGAACATGTAAATACGACATATATCTTACTATATTAAATCGTAAAATTTATATTATACTGATGTGGTATGATTTTTTTCAATATAAAGCGTTGAAATTCAAAATCGGAGCATCTGAACTTGATTTTACTAGTATAGAAAGGAATATGACAATTGTTATTTTGATTTTGTGTACAGATAATAGTCCCGTAAGTTATGTTTCGAGTTATTTTTTTAAATTTTTTTTCAGAATGTGTATAAAAAACAGAAAGGCCTATACAGTACTAATATAAAGGCCTTTTCAAGACGAGCAAATATATGTATTAATATAAAAAATAAAGAATAAAAATGATGGTTTGTGATACCGCGACATTTTATTGTATTAATAATATTCCCATTATTTTATTCTTTATTTTTTTTTAATTTTTTAAATAAAATATGATGTATTAATTTATATTTATCATGTATTTTAAAATATAAAATAATATTTATTATATCTTTCTACAAGGGCTAGTAAAAAAATAAGAAGAATGGGGTGCATTGGAGACACCGAGAAGCGGAGTATTTGAGCAAGTGAAGCTGTTTGTCGCATTGAACGGCACATTGGGGTGGAAGTGGAACGAATATTCTCAACAATTTGGGAGTTTTATATAAATAATATAAATGGAGCAAAGTTCCAAGCAATTTCACATGCCTGCAGCTTCTGCTGTTTAACTTATAATCACTGATTCTCGTTGCATGTGATTTTTACGAGCATATAAAAAAACATGCAGCATAAAATAATAAGAACAAACAAACTTATAATAGTGAATTGTAATAAATATGGTCAATGAGGTGTATATTTGGCGAAATTGAGGCACCATAGTCTTAGAGATCATAGGTTCCAACCCCACTTTATGCGTAGAATGTTGTGTCCACTGAATAGTAGGTGTTGTTTCTATTGTAATAGTAGTGATTTTTTAAATAGCGTCATGCTTCTTTAGTGTACGTGGCAACTCTAAGATAAAATCCATAGTAATCGTTTTCCACTTCCATTCTAATATTGATAAAGGTCAAAGTTTACCTATCGACGCCTGATGTTCTGCTTTTATCTGCTGGCATGTCATACATTTAGTTACAAATTCAGCCATATCCTTCTTCATTATCTGCCACCAGTAGTAAGGTCTTAAATTCCGATACATTTTTACAGTACCAGGATGCATAGCATATGGTGCATCGTGAGCTTCTCGCAAAATCTCTTCTCGTAACCCATTTACGTCCGGCACACAAACTCATATCCCATTTGCCATCATTCCATCACCTCTTTCGAAAAATTTGATTTCTTACCTTATTCCATCCTTTCCATCATCCGTAACAAGGATCTCAAATCTGTGCTTATCTGATCTGATTTACAAACTCTGGCTTGAGTTGCAAAGCTGCCAACACACTTGCTATCTGATCAATCTCCAATTTTGTATTCATAGATATCATCTCCAGTAGCAATGTCTGATTGCGACTCCCCAAAAATTGACTAATGTACTTAAACTCTTTCTACTCAACGCATCTGCTGCCACGTTCGCCTTCCTTAAATGGAAATCAATAGTGCAATCATAATTCTTTAAAATAGTTCTATCTTAATTAATAATTTCATATAAATAAGAATTTAAAATTTAAATTATTTTGTAAAACATAGTATAAAATAAGAATAAAGGTTTAATTTTTTTTGAATAAATCATTCAAACAGATCCCAAAAATTTGTTATTAGGGATTTAAGATCTCGGACTTCAATTCCATTCATTCGAACATAACATTAGAAAATTCCAGTGGTTTCATTTTTAAGTTTATTTTTGGTAGAACAATGTTTATTCCACAAATTCCACCAAAATTTTGATTTGACAAAACACTAAATCGAATTTCTTGTTAAAATTATTATATATATATATATATAGTTAAAAATTTTAATAAGTAAAATGACAAAAATAGTATACAAGATAACCAAATTGGTTGACAAGACGTGTATGGACCAAAATATCCTCAAATATATTTATTTTCAAACAAATGAACGTCTCTTTAAGTTTTTCTAGCAATAATGTTATATTCATGCACATTTAACATTAATAAAAACTGCTTAAGAAAATCTTAGTTATGATTAATTATTTATTTTATTTCATATAATTAAATAAAAACAATAAAATATAAATTATACATACACATTGAGTGTGCTCCGATAACCGGTATATATAAATTACAATACACGATATCAATTTACAACCAATACAAATAATTACCAGAAAAACTCTAAAAAAGAAAAAGGCAAATTATAACAAGAAAACGATCAATACACCAGATTAAATCCGATTTTCTATTTCAACGTCTATTACTTATTTGACTCTATTTAATATATATACGTTACGTGTATAAATTTTTTTTCCATATAAAATATATGATGTTATTTTTATAAGCTTGCCTATATATGTTGAATGAAATAGAAAATAAAATAAGATTTGCAAGAGAATATCTGATGAGTCTACCGTACCCCAGAAACATGCATGAAAAACCGTGCTTACGGCTTATATTATCATCTCAAAAATTCGTCATATCCAAACTAAACAAAAAAGAAAAAAAAATAAATACAGAAATTGTCCCTGCTTAATTATACCATGTACGACGTAGAAAAACAAACGAGACAATGAACAACTTATTACAGAGAGAGAGAGAGATCTAGAGAGATGTGGATGTTCATGATTCGGCAGCTATTTGAACAGAAGTGGAGATGGCGGCGGGGTCTTTCTCGGAGTCGGATTCCAGCTGGCTGTAGTTTCCCTTGGCCTTGACGAGCTGGATGTGGTGGTGCTTGCAGTAGAGCACCCCCTCGTGTGCGATGTAGTTCGACGGAGATATGGTGCACCCGCCGTGGCTGCACTTGAAGCACGCCTTGTGGTACGCCGTCCCGTTCACCGACACCTTCTCGATGGGATACACTGTCTTGTTGCACCCCACGCACTTGTCCTTCGTCCCTCCGAACATGCTCGAAACCTTGCTTGCATTCTGTTTGGTTTTATGTCAATCAAAACAGTTCAAGTATATATAGCTATAATTAATTCACATACTGTAATCATGTTAAGACAATCACCTCATTTTCCAGGGGTTTTTCTGGCTTTACCACTTTCGGTGTCCCTGAAAGAATCGATACGGCCGTAATTAGGCATGCATGCACGAATGGGGATCGAGAAAGAATAGGAAGGATGATGAAAGGGTTAGGTGTATATGTACCTTCGAAACTTTTGTCGAGGCTGCCGGTTCTCTTGAAGAGCTGATCAAAGTGGGGGCGGCAGTAGAGAACGCCCTCGAAAGAGTTGTAGTTGCTGAGCTTAAGGGTGCCGTTGCAGTGATGACAGCGAAAACATGCCTTGTGATAGATGCGGTTGTCGGCGGCCAATTTATCGACCAGATAGACAGTGCCATTGCAAGCTGTGCATTTCTGGTTTGTACCTGCGAATGCCATTCTTGTTTTATTTGATTATAGGGAAGGGAGAGAAAAAGAGAACAATATGTAGAATTTCAATACAGATTAATTCTCAATTGTTCTCTTTTCCTCCTCTTTTCTACGGGACTCTCTCTGCTTTTCGAATGTGTTGTTTATGTGTTTAGTAATTGGGTGTTTTTATAAGTGGAGGGGGCAGTGAAATGCGGGGGATGGAGAGTGTGACACCATTATTTCACCGAACTCCAAGTACGTAATTCTGTTGCGGATGATTGGAGGTGGGGTTGAAATGTTGTCATTATTTATGCGGAAGCAAACTTTTTCAAAAGAAGTTGCAATTAATGGATTTATTGTGAAAAAAAATTTATAATTCAAATTGAATTTGAACTAATTATACAACAGACGTAATATATTTAAGGTGGGATTAGTGTTTAGTTTAGAGAAAATCGATTAGAAAATGGTATGTTCTAAGAAATAGGAAATATAATATGCGGTCAATAATTGGACATCAAGAGGGCATTTGGTCTAGTGGTATGATTCTCGCTTCGGGTGCGAGAGGTCCCGAGTTCGATTCTCGGAATGCCCCAATCTTCATTTTTATAATATTTTCCCACACTGATTTTCTTTCTTTCTTTTTTTTTTTTATAACACCGCAGCTGCTGTCTGAATTTTTCTGCGTCTCCAAGTAACAAATGTACACAATAAGTAGCTTAAAGTACAAGCCCTGGAAGCCCCCTTATGCTTGACTCAAATTCATATATACTTCAATCTCAGATAGAAAGTAGTTCAAATCAAACTCAAAGAGAAGTAGCATCCATCCATCAAGTATGAACCATTCTTGCAGGCCCCTTCAACAAAAAACCATGTAAATTAAACACGACGTAAGCCAAATTTGTGTATCTTGTCTCATTTCAGACAAATAAATGGTACATGCCGCATGCACGCTGATTCACCAATTTCCCAAATCAACAAAAAGAGCATAGAAGTGAGAAAGTGCTCCAAATATATTACTCAATCATCTTCAGATGGGATCAAACTAGTTGTGATTGAGCAATAGGTTTCCACAGTACTACTACTTGATGAAAATGTTATGAGAGTGATGTACGTAGCAGCAGCTGAACACAAACACTTGTTGCCTAGCGAAGGAACAAGGGACCTCAATCTTCTTTACATCATCATCATTCTACTCACACAAGCCAAGATAACAAGAGTTGTATTAGAATAAGGAAAAATGCAATTTCCTCCCATATAATATGAAAAATGAGTAAGAAAACTCTCTGTAAAATATAAAATAGCAAATCATCCTCTGTGTTTTGAAAAAGGAAGTAAATTATCCACTCTATCAATTCCATTGATAGAAAAATTTGTTTCATTTTTTGAAATATAGTAGAATAATTTGCTAAGAAAAATTTTCACATGTAGATATTTGCTCATTTCACATATTACAAGGGTAAATTGCATTAAACACTATAGAAATATCACTAAGTTTCATATTTCATCGATAATATAATTTAAACAAAAACTTGGATATCCGCAGGGCATTTGGTCTAGTGGTATGATTCTCGCTTTGGGTGCGAGAGGTCCCGAGTTCGATTCTCGGAATGCCCCTTTTCCTCCCCAATATCCTACAGATAATAATTTTAAAGAAAATACGCATTTTACATGGTGCTGAAAATCTATCATATTCGACATAATGTTCAAAGGAGTTTGCACTAATTACCTGCCCTACCCCTTCTTGCTCACATATTGCATTATGTTCTTAATTTTTTTTAAAAAGATTGCTTCTACTTTTACTTAAATACATACTTTAAAAATTAAACAATCATCCTAATTTCACCTCAAATCTTATTTTCCATACAATTTCTATTCATCCTACCTTCCCACTTAAGTTTTATTTTTGATTTATTACCTAATGCTTCTAAACAACAATGCATCATGTCCACAAAATTTTATATACAAACCTAATTTCAAGAAGCTAAAAATGTTGTTGAATTGATCAAAACCTAACTCAATTAGTAAAGTTTAAATCCCACGAAGATTATGGACCCAAATATTGTAGTTGTTTTTATTTATGTATAGTTAATTAATTATAAATAGTTAATGCTGATAATTGATATATTAATTATTATTTACTCAAATTCATAAGATAATTATAATTGATTCAATGTCTTATGCCCCAAAATATACATGGTCCAATAAGGAACCTAACATGAAAAAGTCCTAGGAGAATCCAAGATTACATGCGGACTAGGGAGGAAAAGACCTCAAGCCCAAATCTCCAAAAAGGGTTTATTCAATGAAGAAGGCTGAGGAGGCGTAAGAAAGCCCATGGAAAGCTCAGGGAGGATACTGATGTGCCGGAGAAATACCTAGCTACTCACATATGTTTGGACTCCAAGTAGACAACATGAATGACAACCACTTTGCCATTTAGGATGCCCAAGAATATAGGAGGATCTTGGACTTGTTTCAACAGCCACCTAAGAATCGGAGAAGCTTATCCCGTGAGGAGTCTTATTGTCTTGATGAAAGAGCTTCCAATAATCAATAATTCAAACGGAGAGATTACCATAATCATTGAAGTCTATCTCTTAGCAATTGCTTTCTCAAGTCCCTAGGAGGATGGACTCCCATAGCCGAAAGGAGGCGAGGACTATAAAAGAGGGTCTTCCTCTATAGTAAAGGGTAACTTGTTCTAAATCATTCACAATCATAAAACAATATGGCACAAAGCACTTCAATATTCTATACAACATTATTTGCAACTTAATTATTATTTTCATCACTGTTTACCGATTTGAGTACCAATAAAATAGTAACGTATTTTTTGCAAGTCTCTTTTCCAAAACTGGTGAAAACCCTAAAAACCTCAAATTAGACATGCCCAAATGAGTAATTTTATGGTTGAACAACATGCAAACAAAAATATTAAAAAAATAAAAACGACCAAGTTGGAAAATTATAACCTTTTCAATTAAATGTGTCAAAGTATATGTGGGCATATCCCGGACACTATCAAGGGGAAACATTTTTCTTCTCCCCACACATTATTAGTCTCTATATCTCATTCTCCAACCTATACACTAAACTTCAAATGGAACAAGTCTTTTGCATTCTTGTTTGGCAGAACACTAAATTTCTTCAAATTAGAAAATTTGTTAGTCTTAGGGTGACTGATTTTGGCTTCGTATTCGCCATGGTAAAGTGAAGCTTCAAACAGGCCCTTGGAATTTGTGGTTCCCTGCACACCATCTGCCTGAGCCCATTGCCCTCTGACCTTGTCCACAACGTTGCCGGTTGCCAAGTTTCTGAAATTGTTGTCCGTCAAACACATCCTGTAGCACCCCCGCGGACTCCATGCTGCCCAAATTATTATTCCTTGCACCGCGTAGTGCGAGTGAAGCTCCCATAGGATTTGTTCCAAGTAATTTGCCTGCACAAGTTACAAATTACACATTACCTTGTGTTAGAAACTTTGGTTCAATGTCTTCAGCAAGAGAAATTGTCCGTTTTAACTTTTAGGAGAATAATCAGACGATTAACCCATAAACACCTGTGATAAGTTGTTTGCAGATGATTTTGACCACAATGTGGAAGGACAATGAACATCATCCCTCAAACTAGGAGCTTGAGATAGCAACTAAATGTCTCAACATGCCACAAGATTATGGTACATTGTAATAAAAATAAAAATGACAAATTACATTTTTGCCCTTAAAGTTGAGTTACAATACACGAATATCTCCTATATTTTGCAAAATTGTAAATGTATATTTTGGCCTGATGTATAAGTTGAGTTACAACCAAAAATTAACATTTACCTGATTGGGGCCGGCGGAGACATCCAGTTCAGTGACCCAAATGGGCAATTTGGCAGATGCAAGGGTATCAATAGCAGACCTTATATAGGGCAGATTGGCATAAGAGAAATGGCCCTCCAGACCAATCCCCAATGGACCATTATACCCCTGGTTCCTTAGCTGATTTATCTTCTGCAAATATTTGGAGGGCGATGAAGCTCCATCCTTGCTCTCTTCAATGGTGTTGTACTCGTTCAGGAACGGCGTCGTTCTGGAGTCAATCTCGTTCGCCTTCTGGTAGAAAACGTTGGATGCGTTGTAGCCCAGCCTGCTCTCGAAGAAGTTGTAGTGCAGGTTCTCGTTCACGACATCCCAGTGAAAGAGCTGCCCTTTGTATCTGCCCACCACCGAGTATATTCTCCTATTCGCAGCTGCCCACAAGTCGTTCGTCGAAAGTCCACCGACCCACGAAGGCTGGTATCGTGGGTCGTTCCAGAAAACGTTGTGCCCACGAACAGCGGCGCCGTGGGACCTGGCGAACTGCACCAGGGCGTCGGAGACGGAGTAGTCTTCGGAGCCGCGGGATCTTTCGTTGGAGTACCTGTTTGATGTAATTCAAATTATTGGAGTTGTGTTGTTTGGTTGAATGGAGTGGTGGGGCGGGTTCGGACTATTAAATTATTGAATTACCATTTGAGTTCGTTCTCGAAGACGGTGTGTTTGAATCTTGATGACCACCAGCTCTGGTACGCGGAGTTTCGGAGGATGTTTTGGTTGATCGCGCAGCCCAATGGGAAGTTCGGCCGCCGTTGTTTGATGGAAACCGTCGCGTTTGCAATGGGCCGGCCATACTGATCCACCGCCTGGAATTTCACCCTACTCTTGCGTACCTGCATCGCGAAATATACATATTGTTTTAGGAATTTCTTCATTTGCAGAACAATCTGGAAGAAAATTAAGGTTCTTGGACTAGTCATGAATTACAAAGATTGTACCTTCTCAATGCTCTGTTGTTGGTGGGATTTCCACTCTTCGTGTGTAAATGGTTGCAAGGAGATGCTGTCTGCCCAAATATCAACTTCTGTATTGTTGCTCTGGGAAAAGAAAGGGTGTCAAAAAAATTGCGGAATTCAGACAGTCGTAATTGAGAATGATGGAAGAAGAGGCGACAAACCTGAAAGAACAAGTCTGCCGGGCCAGATGCATTGACTACAACACCACCCTTAAGCATCGACCAGCAGCCCTTTTGCGCCGTCACCCATCCGGCAGTTTCATAGCTGTGTTGTGTCTTGAAAACAGCTGCTATGTCAGCATTCCCGTCGCTTACTTGTAACCAGGCTGCAATAATTCAAACCATTTTAGCATGTACGTCATAAACGGAGGAGGTTTTATGGTTAGAAGTATCAAGTAATAATCTCCTCTCTAGCATTTTTAAGCAAGAATCTAAAGACTTCCTCTGATCCCAAATGTGACTGCTTCGTGAAATCTGAGGTTTTCTTGGATAATGTTGACAAGAAAATGTATGCATGAAACTAACACAATTAAGTACCCGAGAAGGTGTAAAGTTTATCCTTGTCTAAATCGAACTTCTGCGTGAAACTATGAAAGGGTTGGTGTCTCTTAGAAGCAACAATGTAGTTGTTGCCGTCATGGGACGACTGTCCATGCTCAACTTTCGCGTCTCCAAAAGTTGTCCAGCCCTTCAATCCATCCTTCAGTTCCGGGTTCAAAACTATCCCTCCATCATACTGAGGCCTTAGAGGCTTCGCCAAACACTGAATTCAAACACATTTCCAGGACAAAAATGAATCTTTTTGTACAATATAGTAAATGTATGTGATTAATCACTTTTTTCGAACTGTAACCAATCCCAACAGGTATAATTAATTCAAGTCTCTGGCCAAACTCGTTTCGGATTTGAAAAATGATGTATTAACTTGAAAGATCAAATTATATTTCTTGGACTTGCCTCGTGTGTGAATGTGTGATCGTAAGGCACTGCATGAACCCTAAAACCTGCAAGATTCAGACAAAAAAATACTGGTAAGTATAAGGATTTTTTCCCCTCCTTTTTTTGGTTGGAGTTTGAATGAAAGAGATCAAAATGAAATGGGATTAGTACCAAACAGGAGATTAAGAAGGAAAACGAGGAAGAAAGACATTAGGAGCTGCTTGGAAGCCATTGTTGGTTGTCTGAATGTAGGGTTTATGAGCAATGCCATGCACGTTTTATAATGGAAGATGATCACTGAAATCTTCCTATATTGGAAGAATCATACTGAAATTTCACTGTGTTTCCGTGTGCTTACCATAAATCAGAAATGTCTTTGCATTTCTTACAGAAATGGACTCCGATATTCTTGCCGATAATTCTGTTCATGCAAAGAAGAATATTAATTATATATAGCAAAGATGTTAAAATTAGCGTCCAACTAATTAATAAGAAAAGTTCTTGCTAAAATTCATTATTAATCTACATTATTTAATATAAGAAATTTCCTTACTATAATGAATTTAGCAGTGAGTTATAATTTAAGTTGTTTTCTTGTAATGTCTGCTATAAATAAACAGATGGGATTTCTTGGAATCGAAAATCTGATGGAAGTTTGGTTAGTTTAATTTCTGAAGTATGATAATTACTATGGAGAATCTAATTATGAAACTAAATTTTGATTGCGAGGTTTGTGGTAATCATTAGAAACTAATTGTAGAATAATTTGATTTCTCTGTTTGTTTATTGAGAATTAGTACTTAATTAGGGAGTAACTACTTTTCTTTATCTTTGAATTATCAATTTGATGCATATGATCTGCTTTACGTATTGTAGTAAGAGGGTTTTTACTTTAATTAATTGTATCTACTTCAACCAAATTCTGATTTTTTTTTATGATTTTATTTTTCTTGTTTCTTAAAAAAAAAAAACGTGTGATGGTTAACCATATTTAAATGTAGTTGATATAATTCCTAAACTTAGATACTAATCTATATAAAGAAATTAACGTTCATTTGAAATGAATTGAAAGGAAACTCACTAAATTCTACATTTTAAAAAAATTGATTTTTTCTTTTTGGGAGATGTAATTTTAGTCTTGTACCCTATGGGTGACAATTTTTGTTATGCGTGATGAATTAAATTTTGTAATTTAGTCTTGTAAATTAAAATTTTAATAATTTTAATCTTATTTCTGTTAATTTGGTCGAAAAATTGCATGTGGCTTGTACGGGAGAATTGCAATTTTGGTCCCATAACTTACCCCATTTTTTATTTTGGTCCCATTGTTTGATCTCTCACCACATTTGGTCCCATATGTGTTAAAAAATTTGCAATTTTAGTCTCATTGACAGTTTTCGTCCAATTATTCATGGAATGGACACGTGCTCCGTTATTTAACCCATGGTTGACTGAAAGAGTTGGGACCAGAGACAGAAATCAAGCATTTTCCCAAAATCTCGAACACAAACCTTAGCCCCTCTCACATCAGACTTGATTTGCAGCAAATTGGGTGAAAAATTATGAAGAAATTTCAGAAATCGGGAAGGAAAATAGCGTTTACTTGATAGGGGCTCATTTGCAATGTCCAGATAGTCGGCAGAATTTGTTGGGTATCCACCGCTAGATTACTATGAGTTTTCCTTTTTAGTTTTTATTTGTAAAAATTATTGTATTGTGGTTTGAGATTGTATTGGATGTTGATATATATATATATATATATATGTGTGTGTGTGTGTGAGGGAGCCTCGAGCCCAGCACCACCAGCTGAGGGTGCCTCGAGTATGGGCTCGACACCGTCAGCTCGAGGAATTGTGAGTCAGGCACTGGGCATCGCCAGCTCGAGCAGCACCACCAAGTGCAGCTCGAGGCACTTCCTTGAGCTGGGCTCATGCTGCACTGCCTGGTGCACCAGCACCACCACCTCGAGCTAGGTTGACGCACAGCTAACGCCCATCACCGCCAAATCAATGTTGGGTGTGCTGACCTCGAGTAGCACCGCCAGCTCGAGCTGGACATCTCCTCCAACCCAACCTCAAGCTAGACTCGAGCTGAACCCGCCAAGTGCGGACTTGAGCACCCCAACTGTCGCGGTTCACCACCACCCTTTCCTGACCCAATAATTTGGGCCACCTTCATTAATAACATTGGGCTTGGGTTATAAATATTGGGCTTATTAACTAGTTCAATATTGAGACAAATAATTGTTCAAACTAAGTGAAGACCTAAATACTACACCACCATTAGATATTTCATCCGATAGTGAGGGGGTATATGATGTATATATTGTTAATACACATTTAATTTCAAGAGAAAAAAAGTAATTTTTTTATATATAACCCCTGCAATAAATACATACACTCTACCATACTACATAAATTCCAACACCACTATAAATAGCAAAAATATAATTTTTTAGAAGGACCACTATTCGTTGATTGTGACTACACTTACTAAAAAATCCCACAAAAATTATGTTTTCACCTAATGAGCTATTATGTCGCGGGTAAAATTTTCATTTCATCCTTTCGTAAAACTCTCAACCACATCAAAAAGCAAAAATGAAAAGAAGAAGAGGAGGAAGCAACAGAACCTTCATTATATAAGTTTCAAATTTTATTACAGGCAAAGAAGAATGAAAAACACAAAAATTTCAAAAGACGATGCGTTTGCCGGGAGTCGAACCCGGGTCTATTGCTTGGAAGGCAATTATCCTAACCGTTGGACTACAAACGCTAGCTGTTGTTCCATAAATTGTTATTCTTAGTTACAATTCATGCCCATGTTTGGTCGATATTCAGCCACATTTGCTGCTGCAGTTCAAAAATCCAGCAACATTTCACAAACCTCTCAGCAATAATCCAAATCCATGGAGCTACCAACAACTCTCAAGAATCCACTCCCTTCCTTCCCTCCTCCAAGAACTCCCATCAAAATCCCTATCAACAACTATACACTCCCTTCATCCCCCAATCCAATCACACCAAAAACCCATCTCAAAACAAATCCATACGAACCACCCACTCCCACAATGTCCGACATCTTGGCCGCTTCCAGAGCGCAGAATCTGGACCTTCAGCTCCAGACGTTCGGCCCCTTTTTCAGGGTCACGGCTCGAAGCTTGGGGACCCGGAGGGAACTGGGCAGGGCTGAGGGGGTGATTAGGTTTTGGTTTGGTGGGAAAATTCTGCATTTGGATTCAATGAAGCTGCGAAGGGAGACGGTGGGAATGGAGAAATCGATATTTGGGATTGGTTTGTTTGTTGGAGCGGTGGCGATCAGGCATGGGTTTGAGTGTGGGTGCCGGAAGGCTGAGCTGCTCGCCATCAATGACACTCATCTTTACCATTCCAAGGTGCGTACTTGCCGCTTACCTTGTTTGCTGTCGTCTTCAGCTTTTGCGCTGCTTTTCTGTAAGCACAATTTAATGACAAATTAAATTTGTCATAATTATAAATATTTGATTGCAAAATTACAAAATGGCATTTTCCGTCCCAGTAAGTTAGCCTTTCTGTGATTGTACTCCCACTAAAATATTTAGAATTCTACGAAAACAACTTTAATTATCCTCAAAAGCTCATGCCATAGAGATGCTTTTTCCACAAAAAAAAAAAATTTAACGGAATTAAGACTTGGAATTAAAATTACAAAATTTTGAGAGTTATATAGAATGTAATATGGTGGACTGAAAAACAATGGTAATAAAATCGTAAAAAGACAATCATTTGTTTGAACTAAGATTTTGGTGTCCCACATAGGAACATCAAGACCATCTATTTGTTTAGACTATGATGATGATGATGATATAGTTGTGTGTTTGCAGCTGGTGAGGTTTTACAAGAGAATAGGGTTCAGGGAAGTGTACGAGGTAACAGGTTCATCACTTGGAGATTTCACCCACATGCTGGTGTGGGGTGGCGTTGGAACTCGGATGGACGCTGATCTTCATCATCTCATCACCAAATGGTGCTCCAGGTTTAAACCCAAATCAACTGTGGATGCGGCCTAATTTAATTGATATTGAGACGTTATTAATTTAGATTTATGGATTCAAATCACACCCATAATAGTAGGTGTTGATTAAATATAATTATATGATATTGATAATTATTGATATAAATATTTGGTATTGATAATTATAATTGATTTATTTATATGTGCTTGATACGTCAAAGGGTATTCGGATTGAATTTTTTTTATTTCATTTAGTACATACAAATTATGTGTGTAAAATTTGGGTCATGTTAGGATGGTCGAGTTTTCTTATATTCAGAAATACTAATCTAAAAATTCAAATTGCACTTTTTTAATTGTGCTTGATATGTATATAATTTTTTTCAAAATTACAAATAATGCGAATTTTATACATATAAATAGTGTATATATAAAATACAGTATGAAATATAGTATGATAATAATTTATAATAAAGGTTCATACTCTAAATTAAAATACAATAAACAAAAGGAGGAAATTAATCACTTGAATTAATTAGCTTGATTAACTACAATTATCCAATTAGTTAAGGTGATTAAGAGGATGTTTAGCTAAATTATTTACAAAATATAATAAATTAATAATATTTTATTTAATAAATATATTAAAATATTTTTTAAAAATAAAATAATAAAATTTATAAAATATTTTGAGCAGTTTATAAATTCACACAAACACTCGTGACGAACGATATCCATTGGTTCGGGCCAATAGTTCTTGAAAGAGCCCATCCAAGAGCCCAATCACTTAATCCATTAAGCAAACATAAACCCGACCCATATCAAAATATACCCAGCCCAGACCCGTTTTAGAGACGCTTCGCGATAAAAAACAATCTGAAAGTATAGTACGAACAAACTTTGATCCTCCTCAGTGGATTGGCTTTTAGGGATTTCTGCAGCCCTCCAACGCCGCAGGCGTAGAGACGAAGTGGTGTCGCGAGCTGACTGAGTGAGTAATTTACTCTCCTTTTTCTCTCAAATTAACACTAATGTCACGGCGAGAAGACCGTAGCTCGGAGTCTAAGCGCCGCCGTTCGCGGTTTGACCGTGAGCCCAGGTAAATCGAGAGTCCATTTTTGCGCTGTGTTGAATTGTTTTTCTTTTGTGTAATCTAATGGGAATAGTTCAATTTCGAATGATCCATTCTGCTGTTGTGTGATGCAAGCCCCAAGAGATCTCGGAGGGATGGTAAACCAGAAACTGAAAGGTCCGCGGCGCAGGCGGAGCCGGATAAAGATCGACTGGACCGGGATCATAAGCACCGTCGTCGGCTCCAGGACCACTTGCCTCTTGAGGCCCCAGTTTACCACGATCCGAAGGTTGAATCTGGAACCTTGGGCAAGGAATCTGAAAACAGAAATGAGGGACACCGTCCGGTCCAACTAAAGTACCTCAGTCCCGATCGTACTTTGAGGTACTGTTGCTGATTATATACGTTATTGTAGAACCACATGATGTTTGTGCTTCCTTTATCATCTACTAAAGCATGCATGAGCTGATATTTCTCTCTGTATAATCTTTTTGGATGCCAGGTCTTTTGAGAAGCATTTCCTCTGCCATCATTGATCATTGCAAATTGCTTTATATGCTATGTTTTGAATAGTATGATTATGTGGAACTATAGCTACAGTAGTTCCGCTTCCCATGGTCTGGATATTCGGGAAGTTCTGCACATGGGTGAGCGGGTAGTATAAAAATGGATCATCCTCGTTGGAGTGTGTTCAATAGTTTCATTCTCAATTGTTATGGTCGAAATTGCATGGTGGCCTGTAGTCTAACATTTATGGTAGATCTAATTTCAACCTTTTGCCACTTAAAATATGGTATTTTCCACTCAAACAGCAACTGAAGCCAGATAGATGTTGGCTCCATCTCCTAGAATTGGTTGTTTGAACTCGATTTATTGCTAAATTACCGTTGACGTGTTCAAAAGTAGTTGAACCTTCTAAAAGTTCTGTAATGTCATGCGATGAATCTCTCAATGTTTTAGTTGAAAGAAGGGAAAAAGTGCACAAGCTTCGTCTGTGCATAGTTTGGTTGTGACCCATTCTGCAAACCCTTTTATCTGGGCATTTGCTTTCTGTTCAGCCTGGTGACTTCGAGTAGCTCCATTTATATAACAGTGTTAGGCCTGCCTGTGCATGTCTTATAACAGCACGATGACCGAGGTAGTGCTGGGCGAGATGGGAGAAGCTTCAGTCGCAGGACAGAGAATGGTAAGCTTTTATTTAATTAAGTGTTACTGAGTGATTGTTGAAGGAGTGTAGTTTGGGAGGTTATTTGATGCGTCTACTTTTGTGATTTTCTTCAGTTGTGTGGAGGTTCTTCTGCAATCTTGATTTAGAAAAAGATGAGAACATCTGTGCAATGATTTCTTTGAAACCTAAAGACAATGAGATATTTGTCAAGTTCATTTTGTTTAAATTTTAGAATTTTGTTCGGCTATTTACTCCTGCTATTGAGCCTCTCTCTTCTATATTTAATATTTGAGAAATATGTACTGCCTCTCTCTATTAATCAATTCTGAGAAGCAATAATAGAAAGTTCTTTAAGTGTTTTGTGTATCTCTTATATCAAGAACTGATCTTTTAAATCCATATTCTTCTCAAGAACGTGGATGGTGGAGAGATCCTAAGGAGCAGGAAAATGACACGGCAATAGACAAAACTGTACCAAGAGCCACACATCAGAAGGATGAGAAAGGTAAAGATAGCAGGGAAGACAATCATGTCTGGCGCCATGATGGGTACTTTGAAATGGAAGCAAATCCAAAACCTACCGTACGGAAAAGGCCTTCCTTTAGAGAGCAAAAGATCCCTGCTGATCCTGAGAAAACCAACAAAGCATCAACTGCTCCTGGGACAACCAACAATCAAGATCATGCTTTAGAAAGTGGAAGACGTGATGAGAGAGAGCATGCCTCCCGCCATTCTGACAAACCTGAGAGACCATTTGCAGGGGACAGGGAGTTGAACAGGGCTCAATCTTGGAGGGGCAATTTTTCATCCAGAGATAGGTCTGGTGCAAACGGTAGATACAGAGGCAGAGATAGGTTTATGCCCAGGCAAAGCTATCGGCCAACTGGCGGCCGTGTTGAGAAATGGAAGCATGATCTTTACACTGAGGCCAACAGGAGTCCTTCCCCAAAGAATGAAGAAGATCAGATTTCAAAAATTGAAGCTCTCCTGGCTTCATAAATGTTCTGAATTTGGTACATTTCCCCTTATGCTGCTACGCACCCTCTCCCCTTTTCCTTCCCAGAAGCTTACTTCTGAGCAGTAGTTTGGTGAAGAACTAAGTAGCTTTTTGCAGATCTGCTTTGCATTGTGGATGATATGCTCCATTTGTGTATCAAACAATTAGTCTTTTTTTGTAATTGGCTTTGTTGCCGTCTATGATGTAGGCGGCTTTACAATTGCACAAAACATCATGCTTCTAACACAAAAAGTATGTTACTCCCACCAACGCTGATAATTGTTTTGATGGCATTGATTTTGATCGCCACTGCGGTACAGGTATGCCCGGGATTAAAGCAAAAATGTTGGATAATTGTTGATGCCAACTGACACATTGGGTTCTTCCAAGAACAAAGAAGGCAAAAGAAAAGCGAACTCAAATATACACTTGTACCATAAGCAACATTACATGGTTGTTCCATAAAATCTACAATTACAACACCCATAAACGTAATACATCAGTTCTATATTGTTTGAAACAACATAAAAATAAAAGAATTAACTCAAAGGATCAAACCCATTCTGGACTCCAATTCAGGCCTTTCTTGTTGCATTTCTTCATCTGCGGTAGTTATTAGTCCTTTCAGAAACTTGATAATGTGAGGCAGAAGTAAAACCCCTATGCCTCAACCCCTTATCAGCGTTCGAAGGAGAGGCCGCGGGACCTCTGGCGGCGAAGCTCTTCGCATGGGGTAGATGCTCCGAACCCGACGAGAAATCAACGGTAGACGACGGCTGGAATTCCGAGCGAGTACGGCGGTGGGAGGAACCCTCCACGGCGTCTCCGGCGAGGAGGAGGTGGTAGCTCCGCCCGTTGGTGGAGTTCTCGGAGAGGCACCGGTAAGCGTTTTGAGGCCTTTGCTTCTTCATGGCGTGGAGAAGCAACGGGATTAAGCCTTCCATCTTGCGGCGGACGGCGGCTGATCTTGGTTACGCTCCGGCGGCGGTTTGATCTGCGGACTGATTTGATGTTAAGCTAAAGTAGAGATTATCGTACAAAATGTGTTGTGATGAATGTGAAGTTAAACTCTGGGCATAAATGAATTTATAGTTGGTATCCTGATCAGTTTAGTTGAAAAGTCAGGGGATTACGAGGGTAGTGTGAATTCATATATTGACATTCATATCCTTCAACTAGATATTTATTTATAGACAATGTACTCTGATTTGAAAAGTTCCACTCTCCTTCTCAATTTATATATTATATATATATAAAATCAATCATTAATTATGAACTAATAAAATAATTTTTCCTACAACATAACTAAAAATTCTAAATTAATGAGAAATATAACAATCAATTATATTTAAAAATAAAAAAATATTTAATTTGATACCACTATGAGAAATATAACAATCAATTATATTTAAAAATAAAAAAATATTTAATTTTTTACCACTAATTTAATAAAAAATAAAATTATTATTTTCATCAAATAAAAAAAATCTGTCGATTTAATCCCACTAACATAAAAAAATGCTTATAAATTAATTCACACATATTTTCACTAAAAAACTGAAAATTAAAAATAAAAACACAACCAAATATAGGGTATAATTTTCAGAACTTGTTTAGAACAAGGCTTGACCTTGACCTCATTATTCCAACAAGATAAAAAGAACAACGAAAAAAAAGAAATATGGAAGTCATTTTGCAAAGAAGTGGGGCTATTTAAGTAAATTCAAATAATGGGGAGGATAACGAAACGACAAGCACAAAAGTCAAATACGTTGACTGAATTCGCCCATGCTCATCCACAGAGAGTAGCGTGTCCGGGTCGTGATTTTATTGCTTTAGTTTTTTGAATGCTTAAATCCCAATTCCAACAAACTCCGGCGGCCAAACAAACCCTCTTTAAAGCACGTGCCGTTTTTTAACCTTAATCAATTTAAAATAAGGTACAATTATACTCTTTTTTTTAAATTTATAATAATTATATTTAATTTTTTTGTGATTTAAAAAATTATATTTAATATTTTTTAAGTCTGCTTTCGAATAATAAATAAGTTTATTCTTTAATTAAAATTTATTAAATTTACTGATATTAGACGAATCAAATTTTAAGAATATTAAATATAAATTTTCAAATTATAAAAAATTTATATATAATTATATTAAATTTTAAGAGAATAAACAATAATTAAGCCTTAAAATAATTACACCAAGCGACATATCCTTGCACAATCCAATCCAGCGTTGACTTGGAATACCAAGTGGGTGCAGTGACGTAGTCATTTTCATTAGCTGGACTGCACCGATTGATATATATGTCAGTTTCAAAACCCAGTTTCAGCTGCTAACTTTGAACAATTTTATTTTCATCCAGTTGTCATATTAAAATTGGATACTAAATTGGATCAATTCATTTATTAAAAGTAATTAATTAAATTTGTTAGCTAGGCTTCTAACGACCCATCCTTTAGGCCTCCCTAATTATTAGTGACGGGTCATAGCCCAAAGGTTGGGGGCCTAACGTGGTGGGTACTGACTTGGATCCGACTATGTCTCGGGTTCATATTTCACATTGAAATGGTGTAGCTGTTGTGTGTTTTGTCCATCTCCAACACTTTGCTGCAACTGATTTATCAATTTAAACAGATGAGTTTTCAAGTTGTAAGCATTCAAGGTTGTCAGGAGTAGGGTTGAAATTCCATTGTAATCATAATGCTAGGGCAAAATGCCAAGGTTCAAGTACTGGAAAATTTTCAGCTTTCTGTTCTTTAAATTCTTTCAGTTTGTGTTCTTGCTTGCTATTTTAGCATCTCACTGTGTGTCTGTTTGATTTTGATGGGAAAGTTTCTTGAAATTGGTCGGTTATGTCTTGAATTGGGATGAATATGGAAGTGGGTTCAAGTTGTTCCCACTTCTGTACGTGTTGTCGCCACATTCCAAATTTCAAGAAAATCAACAACTTGAAAATCTAACCTTTTGATTCTTATACTTGTTCTCTTCTGACAAAAGTAGGGTTTACATGATTGTTGTAAGAATACATGTTTATGGCGAGGTGTTAATACAGTGAGAAATAACCTGTTTGTAGTGTAGTTCGTACTAGTTTGAAGAACTGTACTTGTTCATGCGTTTTGATATTCATGGTGTAAATTACAGCATGTTGATGGATTTTGCTGTTTGTAGGTCCTAACTGCAGCTGAATACTAGCATGTAATTTCAGAAATAATCTCTATTGTATTACTCCAACTGGTGCAATAGAGGCCATGGATAAGTTTTTGGATGATTTATTCGCCAAAAGGTGCTTCTTGGTCGAGAATGATATATTTGACTTCTCATTCTATTTAAATTTTCCCAGTTCCCTTGATGGTTAATTGAGTATCTTTTCTCCTTAGGGGTTCTGTAAGAGAGGGAGCATTATCTTCGATTGTTGATGGCCTCAATTTGAACTATCTCCACCAGTTTGCTGGGAAAAAGTTAGAGCATCAACTAGATTGTGGAATGATTTTACTCTTACAAATAAAATTTGGAGTAACGTGCGTTTTTGCACTTTAAGATGACTTTCTTTCTAATAATCTACTTTGCAGTTTTGCGACTTTACTATACCGATGTCTAAATTCTTTCAAGAAGGGATCTTCCAAGGAGATTGTTTTAGCTTCTCGTGCCCTTGGTTATTTTCTATTCCTACGTAGCACTTCTTTTATATATATTTTCATTTATAACAGTTGCATTGTGCTTAGAATGACTTCTTCATTCATGTGTCTATGCAGGTCTCTTGTCAATCACTGTAGGTTGTGGGGATAATGCTCATGAACTTTACAAGGAGTCACTTCCACTTATATCACAAGCTCTGAGATCTAGGACTGAATCATTATTGTTATCTGTATGTATGATACTTGGTAATGGATGTGTAGATACAAGAGTTACCTACCAGTCAATTTTTTGCCTTGCCTATAGTGTTCTATATTTTACCCTCTTATTTTTCTTTCTGTTAATTACTTTCCTTTTCTTGTTTTTTTGTTTTTTCGTTTTTGTGGGGGTGGGGGTTGCGGGGGTGTTTATGTTATTTGTTTTAGGTGATCGACTGTTTAGCTATTGCCACTTTCGTTGGTGCAAATGATTTCGAGGAGACAGAAGCTGCGATGCAGATAATATGGCACTTTATTAATTTGAAACCAGGTGATAATGTAAGCGTGTTCCATGCCAAACCCCAAATTTTAGGCTGTTAAGTCGTATGATCAGTGTTATTTATTATATCAATAGGCTGAAGCCAAACATGGTGAACAATCAGATTTTGCAGCTAACTTTACCGAGTTTCTGCATACTTGTCTAGCACAGTATAGTATTTGTACATAGTGAATATATTAACATATATTTACTGATTTTGTTATTTTTTTCATCTATGATGTTTTTCTGGGTTTTGATCTCAGGTTGTAGTCAGTAAACAGCCAGCTTCTGTTCTGTCTGCTGCTATCTCTACGTGGTCACTTCTTCTCACAACTGTCAATGGCTGGAACCTTAATCACAATTACTGGCGGGGGTAAAGTAGATGTCATGAGTATGATGCATGTGGTGACAAACTTATATATCTTTGAAGTAACTGAGGGGCATCCATATGTAGATAATTGCTACTTATTCATGGTTCTATCTTTTGCACACGAAACTGTTATCCAGCATAAAACTTTCTTCCCTGTCCTTGAACAGAGCAATTCCCTACTTTCTGAATCTACTAGAAGTGGATGATCAATCTGTTTGCATGGTGGCTGGTCAGGCTATTGCTTTAATATGTGAAATGGGATTTCTCGAGAAATTTGCTGGTAATCTCACGACTGATGAAATTAGTTTGAACGAAAAGGGAAAAAACATTAAGGACCAGGATTACTCTATACAAGAATTACAAGAAATTGTGAGCAATCATGCCAAGAGAGTTTTGAGACAAAATTCACTTCAGAGTGCAGCTACAAAAACTGTGAATGGATGGAGCAACTTTTCCCAGAATTTTTTGGAAGCTTTAGAGGTATTACTCTACCTTGTACAGAGTTACCAAATAAAAATCTTTCTATGAGATCTATTTTTACATCTTCACACTTTTAGGATGGTCGTTTTCATGAAGCTTCTTTGAAGATTGGCAAACATAGGTTGCAGTTACATTCATTGTCCCAATTACTGCAGGTACTTATTATTTACATGACGGACAGTTTTCATTCTCCCATACTTGGTTACTTAAATCTTTTATCTTTTTATAGGTTAACTTTATCAAGCGTTTCCTAGGACGTGGATTTGTACCTCACATGGTGGTAGGTTGGGATCGTCTTTCTTACTATTTTTGTAACACTTCCTTTTGTGATAATCACCTTGTGAGTTATACCTTATGACGCCCCTATTTAAACAGGAAAATGAATTTCTGCATGATGTTTTCAACTTCACACCAAGAAAACAAGAATCAGGGGTGGAACTCTATAGTTCTGAGAGAGAAGAGGTTTAGTTTGTATTCAATTATAATTTATGAGAATCGTTGCAAAGTGTTTTGCTGATCTGAGTTGTGACTGTTGAGTATTGATTGGTTCTAGTGCTCTCTGTAGTTGCCACAAATCATCTATGGAATGATCGCGTTTGTCTGTTTTATTTGAATTTTAGGCGGTTGTCCATCTTTTTGTGCCTGAAACCAGACAAAGAGATGGCGAAGATGACTTTGGGGTAAGTTTTTCAAACTTATTGTTGCGTAGTTTTTTCTTCCTCTTCTTCTCATCAAGTACAGACTCGACCATGATTGCAGCTGTAGTTTTGGTTTTCACTTGTTTGTGTTTCTTTTCTCCACGCAATGCAGCGGGCTCACAGGCCACAGAGATCTGCTTACCGCAAAGCAAAGACTCAACTCTTGAACAAGCAGCGCATGCTAAAAGGTTATTATCATCATTCTTTTTCTCCTAAAATAATTTCTCAAGGTCTTGTTGCCAAGATAAAAATGTCCGGTTTAATTTAAAACAAGAAGAGAAAAACGAGACAGTTAATGGTAGCAGTTTCAAATACCCCTTTTTAAATGATCCAAGAAAAACTTCATGTGATGTTTTTTTGTATTAATTAACACTCTGAATGAAGTCGTAAGTTCATCACAGAAACAAGCTAGTAATCTCATAGTTGATCAAGAATCTCCAAGACTTTCTCTATTATTATACTGACACAGTTTTCTGCTATTTTATGTGTGTGTGGACAATCAGGGGAAGAACTTCGGCCATATGATGATTGATGTTGGAGACAAAGCGCTGCAATTACGACATGAATGTAGTAACTCTACCTTCAGTAGCATGTTATGAATTCTTTGCCTATTCACATTTATGGGCTCTTTGTAAGACTAATGTTTCTACCATGCTCTGCATGTTGTACTTCATAACTAGAACCAGTTGTGGACATTAACTTGAATACTGTGTTTATCAATTGCCAAGATTTCTTATTCATCTTTAAGTTTTCAATGTTATATACCATATTGTTACTGAAAATACAGTTGGAGTATTTGGAGGACTAATTCTCAAACTGATTCACTCGTTTCACTATATAGATAGATTGTTCTGCTTCTAGTGGAACAACTACTGCAAAATATTCTATACCAGCAAATTAGTGCTGAAAAAAAGTGTGTAGAAGTTAGTTTGCACTGGTGTCTTTGCTGCTTGTTATTTGATAAAATTAAGAGTGATTGAAGAAATCTGACCATATTGGAAGGACGGGTTGTTCTCTACAATGTTCATAAATTTTGTCCAATAGACAGACAGCAAGAAGCTGGAGTAGCTCAGTTGGTTAGAGCGTGTGGCTGTTAACCACAAGGTCGAAGGTTCAAGCCCTTCCTCTAGCGATCATTATTTTCCTGTTTTCATAAACCAAATTTTTACTTTATGGCATTGTCTTAATATGATTTCTATGCCTCATTTTGCTCTACTACTCACCCCTCAAAAACTCCATGCTTCCTTCCCAATTTCCATACATATAAACCTATTACTTTTACCTTTATTATAACATCAATATCATTTTATTTATTTTCATCTTTTGTCATGATATTTATTACATTATTATTTAAGTATTTTTAGAAAGAAAAAACACCAAAACTAACTTGAAGACATAAACATCTTTGTATAAGTATCTCTATAGAGCTTTGCTTGCATTACAACAAATCTCGTGGAAGGGCAGTGTAATATCGCTTTGTTTATTTATATTTTAATGAGGTGAGAATGAGATTATAGAAAATTAGACCCAAGTTCATGATGAGGAAGACAAACCATAGTGGAATTTGACGTCAAGACAATTCACGACGACTTCTGCAGTACTTAAATTGTAGATCGTTGAGGGAGAAGGTTATATGGTACATGGCCCATTCAACATATTTAGGAACTTATTTATTCTGTGGTTGATGATTTTAGAGAAACTGGCGGACGATGATGAACAAACCAACCGTGGTTACAACTAGAAAACACGGACTGTGTGCTTTATAATGATTAAGTTCACTTAGTTGTTCCTTGAACGGGGCCGTCGGATGCTTTGGATTAGCAAGAAATGGAGGAGGAAGCATATGAATATGATCAATACAACATAGCTGGCAACTCTCGCATCTACAATTTATCATAATCTGGGCCGAAAGGAATCAAAGGAGTTGTAAAATTATATAAGTACATCACTTGAGGGGACTAGAGTAATATACCTCATGAGTTCTTTATGTAAAATTTCATTATTAAATAGAGTGTGTATTCATAATTACAACTACAACATCAATTAATGTACTCATAAGTTGTAATTTTGCAAAGAACAAGAAATATTTGTATAACTAAATCTAACTAAAAAGCGTCAATTAATATAATTTACCTTAATTTATAGGCATTCATAGTTTATTTGGTTTCTAATTTTCCCTTTTAAAAAATAAAATAAATATTGGGTTTAACTTTTATGATTATGGTAATATTGCAATAAAAATTGAATAATCGATATTATCAATTATTAATTATTAATTTATTTATTTATTAACAAATATTAGATTATTGGTAATCCAATGCTATATTTGATTGTTTACTGAAAAGGACTAAAAAAAAAAAAAAAACACGTGCAATTGATAATTGTTTTCTTTGACCTCTAAACCGACAATAACCTACCATGTATCACGTTTAAGAGAATTATTAATTTTTAGGATTAATTCTTGACCCCTTTCAAATATGAAATTATGTTTTTTTTACATAAATTTTAAAAATTATACTTACACCTCGTTCGGCTATTTACAATTTAGAATTGTTCCATCTTGACTAGATTTTGAATAAAAATAATTGATATCAACAAAAGAAGCACACAAACTTTTAATTTACCTCTTGATTCAGTATTTCGTATAAATAATTGATAATATAACTATTTTTTAATTTCTAATTTTTATCGTATGGTAATAATTTGTAAATAATATTTTATTATAATTATAATATTTTAAATTTACACCTTAATAAGCAAAAAGTTATTATTCGATATTTTTTTGTCAATAAATTATATAAAATATTAAAATGCGGGATAAAATTAAAATAATCCCTATATAATATTATCCTTTTGTCTATTCCTTAATTCACACGTTGACGACTTTCATTTCTATTTCCCACTGTTCTCAAGACAGAGAGAAAAAGAAGAGCATTCCCGTTATTGTAAATTTAACTCCCTTCTCTCTTCACCAACTCATCAAGATTTTCCATCCTTTTCAAGCCTCGATCCACCCAAAAATTCACGGACTCGCACACTTACTGCGCGTTTGAGTTGATATTTGCCAGAGTACCAGGAAAACAAAGGAGAAACCCCCTTTAAATTTCTAGAAGCTAGCAAATCTCGGATTTTTACTTGCTGCTTCTGGAAGTAGAAGGAAATGGGGTGCTCTATAAGGTTAAAATTTGCGAATTTGTTGGGGTTTTGGGTGCTGATTTTCACACAAGCGGTTGTGGGTCGGTTCGTGGTGGAGAAGAACAGCTTGAGGGTGACGTCACCAGAGAGCATTAAGGGGACTCACGACAGCGCCATTGGCAACTTTGGGATTCCACAGTATGGGGGAAGTATGGCTGGAATCGTGGTGTATCCCAAGGATAATAGGAAAGGGTGCAAAAATTTTGATGATTTTGGGATTTCTTTCAAGGCTAAAGCTGGGGCTATGCCGAACTTTGTGCTTGTTGATCGTGGAGGTACATGATTTTTTCTTGGGAGTTTCTTATCTTTTTTCTCTTTTTTTTTTTTATTTCAGGCTTTGTTTCTTTAAACATTTATCGAGATGCCCTTTTCGTTATCTTTGTTAATTTCTTAGTTCAGCTTCAATTTGATGTTTCTTTGAGGTATAGGTCGAGTATGTTTCTTCTTCTTCTTCTTTTTGTCTGAGGTTAATTTGTTAGATACTGGCAAGGACCTTTTCATCGCCGACAGTTAATTTGCTAGTTGGATTGAATTTGAAGTTTGTTCCTTCAATTTAAGTCAAATTGATTGTCTGAGGTGACTTTATAGATTTCTATTTGTACCCTTTTGATTAATTCAGATAATTTCCTTATCCATGTGAATCAAACAGTTCTCTTCTTGGGGTCGTACTGTTTGCCAAAAATTTTATTTTCTGGAGCAGCATTTGTGTTTTTAATTTAATTGAATTTTTGAAAACTTTTTGCTCGTTTAATTTACAGAGTTGGAGAGATTTCTTTAGATTTCTTGATGTTTTAGTTTGTAAATTTCCCTTTTAAGTTTGGGTTCTCGTTTTCCTTGCATTAGATGCTTGGAAATATGGCCTTCATAGTTAGAGGTGTCTTTTGAGTAATATGATTCATGTCTAAGCTGTTTAAGGTACCCTTTTGGTTGCATTCTGAATTAACTAATTTATCCGTCTTGATTGAATTCAATTTTTTGGTTCTTTCTGGAAATAGCAGTTTTGCCAATTATAGGAGTCATGTTTTACCACGCCTCTTCATTAAGTTTTTTCATGATTTCTGTTTTTTCTATAATTTCTATCGCATAGAGGTTTCAATTGTGAAACTCTTTTATAAGCACTTCTGCTTTGGATTTCAGTTTTGTGAAGTTGGGGTTGTGTGCTTATATGTATGCCTCCTTTTGTGTGTGTGTGAGAGCAAAAGCACAACCTCGAATATGTACTAAGATGGGTATTTGGGTGCTAATATATTTTACTGGATCAAATTGTACGTATCTCCATTGACTTTCTCCTGCACTGCAGATTGCTTTTTTGCTTTAAAGGTGTGGAATGCCCAAAATGCCGGTGCTGCTGCAGTTCTAGTGGCTGACGACCTTGATGAACCATTAATCACAATGGACTCACCTGAAGAGGATGCAGCGTCTGCCAAATATATTGTGAACATAACAATACCATCTGCATTGGTTGATAAAAATTTCGGTGAAAAATTAAAGCAAGCAATCAGTGGAGGGGATATGGTGAATGTGAATCTTGACTGGAGAGAAGCTGTTCCTCACCCAGATGATCGAGTTGAATATGAACTGTGGAGTAACAGCAATGATGAGTGTGGGGTTAAGTGTGACATGCTGATGGAGTTTGTGAAGGATTTTAAGGGTGCAGCCCAGGTTCTTGAAAAGGGTGGTTATACTCAATTTACCCCTCATTATATTACTTGGTATTGCCCTCAGGCATTCACCATAAGCAAACAATGCAAATCTCAATGCATCAACCATGGAAGATATTGTGCTCCAGACCCTGAACAAGATTTCAGCACTGGTTATGAAGGAAAGGATGTGGTTCTTGAGAACTTGAGACAACTATGTGTGTTCAGAGTGGCCAATGAGACCAAAAAACCATGGATCTGGTGGGACTATGTCACTGATTTCCAAATCAGATGCCCCATGAAGGAGAAGAAATACAACAAGGAATGTGCTGAAGGTGTCATCAGATCTTTAGGTAACTTTTCATGCCTCTCATTGTTAACACACATGTCTTTATTTTGGAATAATCATATACCATTGTTGCCTGCTTATTAGGGCTTGATCTGAAAAAAATTGAAAAATGCATGGGTGACCCTGATGCTGATTCGGACAATCCTGTTCTGAAGGAAGAGCAGGATGCTCAAGTGAGTATTATGATGAACTTTCAATGTAAAACGTGAATCAACAGAATTGCTGTTGCATTTATGTAATGTAATTATGTTTACATGATGGATCATGTAAAATGTCTGACAAGTAAGAGTTCTGCAGATTGGAAAAGGATCACGTGGTGATGTGACGATACTTCCTACCCTAGTCGTGAATAACCGACAATATCGAGGTCTGTTCGTTGAAAAAGGTAATTCCCATGGGGTAGTCTTAATATCATTCTTGCTAATGCCCATGCTTTACAGGGAAATTGGAAAAAGGTGCTGTTTTGAAGGCATTATGTGCTGGTTTTGAGGAAACCACCGAGCCATCTGTTTGCTTAACTGGTGGTACGTTGCCTTTAGAGTAAATGCAGATATTGATATGAGAGTATGTACATACATGATCAACTTGGAATTGTGCTTTTTAACTGCAGATGTAGAAACCAATGAGTGCTTGGAGAACAATGGTGGCTGTTGGCAAGACACAACCGCTAATATTACAGCTTGCAAGGTGCTTGTTTTGATAGTTTGCTGATTTTGTCTTTTGCATTTTCAATTTCTAACATATGTATGTGCACATTCAGGACACATTTAGAGGAAGAGTGTGTGAATGCCCTGTAGTCAACGGTGTGCAGTTTAAGGGAGATGGCTATAGCTCTTGTGTTGGTATGTTGATTTGTTGTGCTTATAGCAAATAGTTTCCATCAATCATCTGGAAAATGGCTATTGGAAGCAGCTGCATGTTGGAAGTCCTTTATCTGCTCGCATAAACTCATTATGCTTGAATCGGAATAGCTTCAAATCGCATAAACATCTATGCTTGAATTTGAATAGCTTTGCAAACATTTAATATATTTACTATGTACAAAAATGTCCTTTAGTTAATCTTCGTCGTAGGAATTTATAAACCAAATATTGTTGGCTTGACTTCCCGGTTTAACAGAATGCTTTAAAAAACATGATAGCACTAGCACTTGTGCAATGTACTATTGTCATGCAAAGATTCACCATCTGCTATTATGTATAGTTGAAGTGAACTTTTTGTTTATAGACAATTATTAAACAGATTGATTGTTATATTTAATGCTCACATCTTCAAGTAACTGCAGTGTCATGCCATATAAATATAGACAATCAGTTTCCAATCAATTGAACTATAATTCCTGATTGTTAAGATGTGCACTTATGATTCTTGAACAGAACCATTAATTCTGGTGCACATTGCTTTTTAGCATGCATATTTTTAGTGAATCATGTCTCGTCATGTTTTATCTTGTAGAGTTAAGATAGTTTATTTCTTCTACAAACTACTGTGATTCTAATCTTGAATAAATCATTCCATATGCAGCAAGTGGACCTGGGCGATGCAAAATCAGTCATGGAGGCTGTTGGCACGAAAACAGAAATGGAATCACTTTCTCTGCTTGCGTGGTTGGTTAATCTTGCAAATGCCTGAATATGTTCCAAATCCCGAAGTTAAAAATTGGATTAAATGGATATATTTTTTTTTATATTTTCTCAACAGGATAATGAAGAGGGAAAGTGTACATGCCCCCCAGGCTTTAGAGGTGATGGTGTCAAGAGTTGTGTAGGTAAAACAACTTTCTTCATTTGTGTATCACACTTTTACATCCTGGACTCATACAAGGATGATCTGCATTTTAAATGGATATTAATGCCTATACCATTTAATGTGTCTTCACCACTCAACCCGTGTCAACATATATGCTTTAATTAAGTTCCTGTTCTTAGATTTGTCAATTCTGTCACTCACTTAGAACCATATGACGCATCCCCGGTAACCGTGGGAGTCAGAGAAAAGTATTGCTAGTTGATGCCTACTATAGTCACTATTTCTGCCCTACCTATGATTTTTATCCTAAGTATCTGATACACAAAATATATGCCCTCCAGTTGAAAAATGTGAAAACCGAAGCTAATCAAGAAATTCTTGTGCAGCTATCTGCACTTTTCTGGTTGAACTGCTCTGCTTCCCTGATTCATTTTTGAACATACAGATATCGATGAATGCAAGGAGAAGAAAGCCTGCCAATGCCCTGAATGCAGCTGCAAGAATACATGGGGCAGTTATGAGTGCGCTTGTAGCGGGGACTTGTTGTATATCAGGGAGCACGACACCTGCATAAGTCGGTTCACTTGCACATTTTTGTTACTTTGTGTCTTTATAAGGTGCTCCCCTAATCTTTGATTTATATCTGTTCTGTTTCTTGTACAGGTAAAACAACAGCCGAGGTCAAGTCTGCGTGGACTGCAGTTTGGATTATTTTGATTGGATTAGCTATGGCTGCTGGCGGAGCGTATCTTGTGTACAAATATCGGTTGAGGGTATGTTTTCTACATACAGAATGTTGGAAATCAATTTCAGTCTCCAAAATTAAAGGTTTTGCTAGAAATCCCTTGTTTTTCCTTTACTAATGACTATCACCGGTTGCATATTTCAGTCGTACATGGACTCAGAGATACGGGCTATAATGGCACAATACATGCCTCTAGACAGCCAAAACGAAGTCCCAAATCATGTACATGAAGATCGTGCCTGAAAATGATGCTCAACCGTCACTCCTCCTCATGTTGGGGCTTGAGCAACTGACCATCTGTTCCCAACCAAGGTTTTCAAAGGTGGAATCATATATATTTGTAAAGTTTGTCGGATAATAAGTAAAACAAGAATCGTCCTGGTTTTTTTCTTTCATACGGAGCATATGTCCAAATCAGGATTGTGTTGGGGCACACAGGAAAAATGATAGGTCAATCTATTTAGATTCTAGGTTGTGCCCTTTTAGATTAATTACAAGTGTATGAATCATGCTCGTCTCTTGCATAGATGTATCCTTGGTCGTGACTGCATGTTTCTTGAGAGTCAACTTTATTGTTTACGCCAAAATGCTGTATTAATTAATATTGTTGCTCTCGGTGAATGGTGTTAAAATGTCCATGACAATTGATGGCTTTGTTGGAGCAACCTGGGATTTCTTACATGTAATAATCTTGGCAGTGAGGTTGTACTCTGTTCCTATGCGGATGATTTTGTGGTCGTACCCGATATTTTCTGTACTGGGTGTATCAACCGTTGCAATATCTTCTTTATTTTTAAGGAACGATGATGATGTATGTTGCAATCATCTAACTATTCAGCGTATAATCCTCAACATCGGCAGACGCATAATGCTTGAATTAATGTGGTTGAGGGATGGAAGTCTTGGTATTTGCAATTGCGGCCCTCATTTTGTTTAAGATTCAATACGGGCGAGAGATCGTTAGCACAAAGATACCGAAAAAAGAAAGATTTGAAAATATAATAAGTTAATTAAAACAGTGTAGGTAAATCCAAGGATTATCGGAAGGGCCAAAATCAACGTCTTTTGTTGAACAAGTGTAAAAAATGTTAGGGATTTGTTTCTATCTAATTCTAAGGTGTTCTTTTTTTAATTTTATTTTGAATAATATATACAAAAAAAAAATAGAGGTTTTCATATGTTGTATGGAGGCGAACTCAATGGAGTTAGCAATAACAATCCTTGTACTGTGAAAAAAAATATACAAAATTTGATGAAATTGTTCACTTAGATTGTAGGATTTTTAAATAAAATCTAATAATGTTTTTGTAATAGCTGGGGTCATGCACACATTATCTGATGTTCAGTTTCTCATAAAATCTACTGTCATACGGATATGACAATACCAAAAATTTAAAAATTAGAACACAACACAGCTATATATAATATATTTTTATTTTTTCATAAAATTAAAATATGCAATGTGGAAAAGATCAAGATATAACATAAAATAAGTATGTCTTACATTTAAATTCTTAATTAAATGTGGCTTCAAAAATATAATTAATCAGTTTATTTTAAAAAATACGTAATGAAAAATTTCTAATCATCCAGATTAATTAAATCATCACGACCATCTCTTGAATTTTTAATAATTTCATCCCAATACTTTTGTCTGAGATGAGTGATTGAATTCTTTTTTATTTTTTATTTAGCTCAAAACTCCTTTTTTTTTTCCTCTTAAGACAGCTCAAGACTTTTTGAAATTATAAAAAACCTTAAACATGTCCAAACACGCCTCTAAATCATATTCGATACCGCATCTTTTTTCTTGTATTTTATATTTGGGACATGTAAATGCCTTGTTCACGTCTTACAGTGCACTGAGTAATTTTTTAAAGTATGCGTACATTATAGAATAAGATAGTTCAAACATACAAATCTTGGAACAAATTTTTGGAAAATATAAGTATGTAAGATGAGCACATATAATTAGCCTTTCTCAGAAAATTCTTTAAATGATTAATTAATTATTTTTTATAGCAACAGAAAGATAAATGCATTAATCTTCAAAATATATTCAAATGAAACAAACAGAACCTTAAATAAAAAGAAACAGAATGCAAAAACATTCTTCAAAATCCCACATTTTATATATTAATTAAAGTTAACATCATCATATTATAATAATCACAACTCTTCTCCTCATCACACATTTGATCACCACCAACCCATCCATACAAGTGCCTAAATGAACAAAGAATGATTAGTTATGTTTTTATATTCTCTTTTCAAAAAAACATTACGAAAATTGGCAACCAAGTTTCTATCATGTGGTAGTTATTCAAAGAAAATTCAGCACCATCAAGCCATCATCTTCATCTTCATCAGGGCTGTGATTTCGGAGTGGGAATCTTTAAATCAAGCCCTATGTCCATCCCATTGTAAGCAATAGGAGCATACATCCACATATCATCAGAGCTCAAAAGCTGCATTTATGGTGAAAAAATTTCCAGCATTAGTATAACAAACACAAGTGACGCTATGCTCATGATGACTCTCATCCAAGACATTTCCTTTACCTTAATCTGAAGCTGCAAGAACTTTACATATTGGACAGCCTCTTCAAGCATTGTGCTTATGTCAACCTGTTGTAACAAGACTGTCTAAGAATTCTCTTCCACATTGAAAAGAGGCTATACATCATAAATTCAGTTTTGTTCGGCTATGCTTTCTTACCTTGGTTCCATTAGGAACGAGGTTCTGCAAGATTCTTAGCCGTTCGTTTATTCGTTCTCTTCTTTTCTACAAGATTATGGAAAGAATATCATTAGACGGGTCGACAATCTAAAATTATTGATTATTAAACACTTTTAAGATAATTACCCTAGCGTAGAGGCTCTGAGGATCGGTAGCTGATCCCCTGCTGGCTCGTGTTTTTCCGCTTAAGTTGAGAGCCCCGCTGACCTGCGAGCTGGAGCTTGAGGCCACTCCATTCAGTTCTTGTGAAGCGTTGGACTCATCTTCCGAGCAGCAGCTGCTTGAGCTCTGCCTATGAAGCATCAAACTGGTATTATTATTATTATTATCTTCGTCGTTCTCGTCATCAACTTTGACACATTTCTTGAGTTTCATGCTTCTTTTGCTCCTCTGGAACTGGCATTGCATAAAAGCGCAATAAGAAAAAGGGGAAATTATATCAGATTCCACAGCATGAGATGGGTAAAATGCTAATCATAAAATGTGAAAAAGCTCTTTTTTACTTACTCCTCCAGGGATTCCAGGTCTTTTCTTGGATATCTCCGGAGGGCTGCTGGTTTTATCTTCCTTCAATGGCTGAAAATTCTTCCCTTGAAGAACGTCTTCAGGCAGTTTCTCGTCCGACTCCATACTGTCATTGCTGACATCCTGGTTTAGGAAGTGGTTCCTTTCCATTACATTGTCAGTAAAAGGAACTCGGGAGCTATTGTTAAAGTAATCCATTGTCATGATATTGTTATTAGTCAGAAAAAATTGATGAGAGCCGCTAGGATAGTAGCTTTCATGGCTTGAAGAGGGGAAAATAACGCTACTCCCTCCACTATAACTACTCCCTTGTGCAAAAGAATACATATTAGTAATGTTAGTTTCGTCCGATGAGTACATTGCAGCATTCTCACTGACGCTGGTCATGTTCAGATTTGATTCACGAGCAGGCCAAAAAGTAGAAGAGACAGCAAAATTAGAAGCAGCACCATTTGGCACCTCACTTGGAAGTGAACAGTTACCAAGCAATTGCGCCATGAAATCAGCCTCCTCAGAAGACATCCCATTGAAGGAGGAGTTCCATTCCCCTTCAGAAATTGTTCCTACAGTTTCCATGTTCTTCTTGCAGGAATTCAAAGCCTAAAGAGGATGTCTTTCTTTGCTTTTGACTATCAAAGACAAGCTCAATGCTTGGAGATGTTGAGGAACGGAGACGACATATTTATACTCTTAGCCACAATAAAATAACGTCATCAGTAGAGATATACCCTATAGAAAAAGTTTTTTCAATTCTTAATGAATTAATTTATATATGCAAGGAGGTCCCACTTTCTTAATCAAATAACAAGAATACGAGCTGGGACATATACCAACTCAAGGAGACCAAGTTCAGCCAATAATGGGCAAAATATTGTAACCTTTCAGAACCTTAAGAAACACATTAAGATATTCCAATCATTTGATCAACCACAAAGGATTAACTGCCATCAGTTAGTGTCAAATATCAGGCTTTTTAAACAAGAAACTGGGATTCAGATATGGGGAAGGGAGGATTCCAAATCGCACCTGGCAATCTAGAGAACGTGCGGGTCCTTTTCGTAACATCACAAATTGTTTAATTAACAGGATGAGAATGTCATATCATGTAGATGAAAGAATGAATGTGGAGGTGAGTCTGAAAATCTTAAAACTGTTTGGAGCAGCCCCCAGACACATCTTTTCCAACTCCTGTCCCCAATGCTCCTAATTCCAAAGAAAATGTCGTGAGCAGACACTGCACGAGCATCTGGTCATTAACCAGTTCATTAACCTATATTGTTTCAGACTCCTCATAATTAAGATCATATACAAAGATTACCAAATTAAAGGATCTCATCATACCAGCATGACTAAAAATGCTTACTCTGTAAAACAGACTGAGCATATCAACAAAATCATAGTTGAGGAACCAATAATTAATCTTGGACATAGGCAATGATTGGAAAATTTAATCCAGTTAACCCAAATTTACAGACCACAAGTCAGGTCACTGAAAACCAACAACTTTAGAAACTACTATAGAAACCTCCACATTACATAAGTACATGAATGATACAATGATGAGATGTTAAAGAAGAACATGATTAAAGGTTACATGACTCTCTACAGGTAATCAGCTAGATTATCAAATCTATATCAATGTTTACTTGAGAAAGTTAGAGAGCCAATAACATCAAAATATCCTCAGAATCTACAGCCAATATAGCAAGAATTAAAAATCCTGTATGTTCTTTTTAAAATAAAGACAGTAGATTCAAACACGCGTAAATTGAAAATTATCTGAATATAATATATGAAATATACTTAGTTGTCACTCTACACAGAATCCAACAGCTGGGCATCTTTATAAATAAATAACTTCTCCTAAATCCTTTTGAAATAAAGGGTTATTCCCACAGAAGATATTCTAGCAAATTGACAATGTATATGATGATACACAAGTAAATGGATGCTCCATACTTTTAAGAATCGCCTTCTCTTTTACAACATTAAGATAGACTAATCACTGAATTTATCATGCGTCCGATGCAGCTGCTTAAAGTAAAGCTTATAGAAGCCACTTTTCCTGAAAATAGAATAAATTTCCTAGTAAAAACAATTTCTCCAGGGAAATCCCTATTAGCGGCAATACACAACATAAAGACAAATGAAAAGTATCATATATTTTCAGTTCTATGTGTTGTAAACCTATTTATGAAATTAAACTGAACTATGTTACACACTTCTAGAAAAATTATTACAATTAACTTAATTCAGCGTTCCAGGAAAGAAGTCGAACACCCTCTCAAAAAAAAAGAAGAAGAAGTCGACACAACAAAAAGCCATATAATTAAAAGAATATAAAATATTTGTTTTCCACTATATACTGCCGTTAATATATTGATTGTAACCAATAACATTGGCCTCGTCAGTGAGATATTATCATTTGTCAGAAGTTATAATAGAAACTAATATATATGGTCTTATATTATGCTATCTGGGGAAAGTAACATGCCTCATAATCGGGACAGAAATACATTCTAACAAGCAAAGAGTTTGGGAGACTGAATCTAGATCTAATTATGCTTCACATTCAAGATATCCTACAATGCAATAAATTCCTCAAGCAAATCCTTAATTGATTATTCAAATCAATCCCAATTCTCCTATCCACATTGTCACCAACTCAAGCATTATAATTTTTAGTGCGACATTTTGTCGTTCTTTGGGCCATTTAGGCCTGTGAAACAGTCAGGCCCGAATGCTAAGAAAAATAAAGAAACATGAGATCAAATGCCGGTATAATTGAAGAAACTACTCATTTTCTAACAGAAACATGAGATCAAATGCTTGATGAAACTCCTTTCCATTGTTTTACTCGATAACCTGATTTTATTTTCCATTATCTGATTATAAAAACTCAAGTCAAGATTCATTTGTTCCATACTTAACGATGAGCAGCAAACACATTAAAATAAAACTAAACAAGTTCATTGGTTAAGTTTTCTTCAATCCCAATAGAATAACTGAAACCACTCGTAAATTGCATCAATATATGCGATGGAAAAGCATAGGCACTACTATTTGGGGGAAGATGGCTTTCAATCGCACTGAAAAAGAATCAAGATCCATTTCCCGCCAAAAGGGGGAGGCCCTTTCATGAATATAAATATATACAGAGTGTGGATTATCGGGAGTGAAAGGCAGAGTTGGATACCTTGAAGAGTGTGTAGGGTTGGCGAAGACTGGGGGGTGGGAAAGACCCAAGATGCCGGCGCTGTTCACGGTTCAAACACGCGTCGAATCGCCATCACACGGATATCTTTGCTTCCCCGGCCCCCCCCCCCCCTTTTT